>NC_069501.1:308595564-308895564 GCF_027579735.1 Bombina bombina | reverse complement strand
TTCCACTTGGACATGGCGTTATCCTTCCTGTGGTCTCACAGGTGGAAGGTAAATTTGGAAAAGAGTTCCTTAGTCCCAAGCACGAGGGTAACTTTCTTGGGAACCTTAATAGATCCCATATCAATGAAGATTTTTCTGACAAAATGTCAGGAACTCAGAGGTTATCAATACTTGTCTAGTCATTCAGTCCACTCCTCGGCCTTCAGTGGCTCAGTGCATGGAGGTAATTGGGCTAATGGTGGCGGCAATGGACATCATCCATTTTGCTCGGTTCCATCTCAGATCTATGCAGTTAAGCATGCTCAGGCAATATATCAGAGATTATACAGATGTGTCTCCTCGAATACTACTGGAGCAGGAAACAAGGGATTTTCTTTAATGGTGGTTGTCTCTGGATTATCTCTCCCACGGATCCTGCTTCTGCAGCCCATCTTGAGTGATTGTGACAACCGACACCTGCCTTCTAGGGTGGGGAGTAGTCTGGGGCTCCCTAAGGGCTCAGGGAGTTTGGACTCATCTAGAGTCGGTTCTTCCTTTAAACATTCTGGAGCTGCGAGCGATCTACAAGGTTCTTCTGGCCTGGCCTCGTTTACCCTCGTCCCAGTTTATTAGGTTCCAGTCAATCAAAATGACATCAGTGGCTTCCATCAATCATCAGGGAGGAACGAGGTGTTCCTTAGCGATGACAGAGGTATCCAATATAGTTCAGAGGGCGGAGGCCCATTTTTGCTGCCTGTTGGCGAGCTACATCCCAAGGTGGAATTTTTGATTGGAACAGCCAATAGAATGCCAGCTCAATCCTATTGGCTGATTGGATCAGCCAATAGGATTTTTTCAACCTTAATTCCGATTGGCTGATAGAATTCTATCAGCCAATCGGAATCCAAGGGACGCCATCTTGGATTATGTCATTTAAAGGAACCTTTATTCGTTGTTAGCCATCGAAAGAAGAGTATGCTCCGCGCCGGATGTCTTGAAGATGGAGCCGTTCCGCTTTGGAAGGATGAAGATAGAAAATGCCCGTCCTGAGGACCACTTCTGCCGGCTTCGTTGAGGACATCTTGCTGCTTGGATGAAGACCTCCTGGTAAGTGAATCTTCGGGGGTTAGTGTTAGGAATTTTTAAGGGTGTATTGGGTGGGTTTATTTTTTAGGTTAGGGTTTGGGCTGCAGTAGAGCTAAATGCCCTTTTAAGGGCAATGCCCATCCAAATGCCCTTTTCAGGGCAATGGGGAGCTTAGTTTTTTTTAGTTAGGCTTTTATTTGGGGGGTTGGTTGTGTGGGTGGTGGGTTTTACTGTTGGAGGGGTTGTTTGTATTTTTTTTTTTTTACAGGTGAAAGAGCTGATTTCTTTGGGGCAAGCCCCTTAAACTGCCCTTTTAAGGGCTATTGGTAGTTTAGTTTAGGCTAGGGTTTTTTTTTATTTTGGGTGGGCTTTTTTATATTAATAGGGCTATTATATTAGGTGTAATTAGTTTAAAGATCTTGTAATTTGTTTTTTATTTTTTGTAATTTAGTGGGGGTTTTTTGTAATTTAGCTAATTTTATTTAATTTATTTAATTGTATTTAATGTAGGGAATTTATTTAATTGTAGTGTAGTGTTAGGTGTTATTGTAACTTAGGTTAGGTTTTATTTTACAGGTAAATTTGTATTTATTTTAGCTAGGTGGTTATTAAATAGTTAATAACTATTTAGTAACTATTCTACCTAGTTAAAATTAATACAAACTTGTCTGTAAAATAAAAATAAACCCTAAGCTAGCTACAATGTAACTATTAGTTATATTGTAGCTAGCTTAGGGTTTATTTTATAGGTAAGTATTTAGTTTTAAATAGGAATAATTTAGGTAATGATAGTAATTTGTATTTAGATTTATTTATATTATATTTAAGTTAGGGGTTGTTAGGGTTAGGGTTAGACTTAGGTTTAAAGAGTTAATACATTTAGAATAGTGGCGGGGACGTTGGGGACGGCAGATTAGGGGTTAATAAATGTAGGTAGGTGGAGGCGATGTTGGGGGCAGCAGATTAGGGGTTAATAGGTATAATGTAGGTGGCGGCGATATTAGGGGTTAATATTATTTAACTAGTGTTTGCAAGGCGGGAGTGCGGCAGTTTAGGGGTTAATATGTTTATTATAGTGGCGGCGATGTCGGGAGCGCAGATTAGGTGGTTAATAATTGTATTTAAGTGTTTGCGATGCGGGAGGGCCTCAGTTTAGGAGTTAATAGGTAGTTTATGGTTGTTAGTGTACTTTTTAGCACTTTAGTTATGAGTTTTATGCTACAGCATTGTAGCGTAAAACTCATAACTACTGACTTTAAAATGCGTTCCGAATCTTGGCGGTAGAGGGTGTACCGATCACTTTTTGGCCTCCCAGGACAAACTCGTAATACCAGCGCTATGGAAGTCCCATAGAAAAAAGGCTTTACGAAATTTAGGTAAGTTGATTTGCGGTAAGGCCAAAAAAGTGTGCGGTACACCTATACCTGCAAGACTCGTAATAGCAGCGGGCATTAAAAAGCAGCGTTAGGACGCTGCTTTTTTACCTTAACGCATAACTCGTAATCTAGCTGTTAATTTGGTTCTAAGAATTTTTTTTTTTTTTAGCCTGTGCACCATTTGGATTCCCAGCTTTTGGGGCCTATCTATCAAGCTCCGAACGGAGCTTGGCGGCCTGTGTTTCTGGCGAGTCTTCAAACTCGCCAGAAAAACAAATTATGGAGCAGCAGTCTAAAAATCGCTGCTCTGAGCAGGCGGACAGGAATCGCCAGAATTCAACCAGATCGAGTACAATCGGGTTGATTGAAACCCCCTGCTGGTGGCCCATTGGCCGCGAGCCAGCAGGGGGCGGCGTTGCAATGCTGAATACGGAGAGCGCATTGCTCTCCGCATTCAGCGATGTCAGCAGATCAGGTCCGACAGACATTTGATAAATAGACCCCTTTGTCGTTAAAGGTTTCGTTTCTTTTAGTAATTCCTGCTGTAAGTATAATTTGTGTTTTTCCTGCTCTTTC
This sequence comes from Bombina bombina, assembly GCF_027579735.1. Classification (NCBI taxonomy): domain Eukaryota; kingdom Metazoa; phylum Chordata; class Amphibia; order Anura; family Bombinatoridae; genus Bombina; species Bombina bombina. Next base: position 308,892,547 of record NC_069501.1, on the reverse strand, counting down.
CTGTGGGCCTCCTTATTTGGTTTGCCATCTGGATAATGCATTTTTTGGATCTACTTTAATTTCTTGCCTTAAGTGGTGTCTTTAGACAATGTTATTCATGAGTTTGTTGCTCTTTCTTTTTGTTCAAAAGATTCTATGGAGAGGTTTCTTCATATTTTGGGTGTTGTAAGAGCATTGAAATTATATTGGTACGCTTCTAGTATTTTAGACAATCCTCTATTTTGTTTGTTTTCTTTTCTGTTTTTTTTTCTGTTTTCTGTCAAAAGCTGTTTTGGTGGCTTCCTGATTAAAGCTCTTGATTCATAATCTTTTTTTTGGAGGTAAGTTTTCCTCCTCCTAAACATCTTACTGCCCATTCTACTAGGTCAGTTGATTTTTCCTGGGCTTTTTAGAATGGCCTCTGTTGTTTAAATTTGCAAGTTAGCTTCTTGGGTCCAAACCTGCCTAGCAGATTCTGGGTGCTGGTTCTTCTTTTCATATATTTTCCAGATTCATCCATTTTGATGTTTTTACTATTTCTAAAGTGGCTTTTGGTGTAAAAGTCCTTTATGCAGTAGTTTCTGGACATTAAAAAAAGGGGGTTTTGATTTAAAGGATATAAATAATTAAAAATGATGATGTCCCTCGCTCATTACTCATGGACTCCCAACAGCTTGGGTATTAGTTTCCTAGGAGCAATGGCTTGCAGACTCTCATCACCTTTATGAAAGAAAATATAATGTATGCTTACCTGATAAGTTAATTTATTTCATGGTGATGAGAGCCCATTTTTTGCTAGATTTTAATTATATATTTTTTCTTGTTGCTGTTTAAGTGAGCACGAGTTTTTCCCCTTATCCTTTTTTTTCTTGCTCTTATCTTTTCCTACCTGTCTTCTTTTGCTTGAAAATGACTCATGGGCTCTCATCACCATGAAAAAATTAATTAATCAGTTAAGCATCCATTATATTTCTTTCTTAAATTGTGCCAAGATTAAATACCATCCATTGAAGGATTAAAAGTACAAACTATCAGCCAATCTTCACAGTGACTGAACATTATGAATGCTATTCACCACCCTGGCTGTCTACCAGGAATGTTTTGATAGTACTAGTAGGAGTACTAGATTTAATCTAACAACTGACTTGAGATATGTGAACACTATCCACCACCCTGGCTTACTGCCAGGAATATGGTGATTACACTATATGAAATCTGTACTTAATTAAACTAAGAACAATATCAACTGGTAGAGAGCAAGTTAAAAAAGCAAATGTCCCCTAATGCGGCCGGGTTTCACTTTTGCTTCCTCAGAGGTGTGATAAGCCCAACCCATATCCTACTTTTGTGGGTATCACATAAACATAGCTGATAATTTGCTAGGAATATTTGGAGTCTCACAATGGGCCTCTGATTTCCATTCCTGTTACTAACCATTGTAATCAGCTTTTGTCCTGGAAGGTCTTGTTACTTTTGGCTATTTCTTCTGCTAGAAAAGTTCCTGAGTATTCTGCACTTTGTTGTGAGCCTCCTTATCTTGTTTTTCATCAGGATAAGGTAGTTTTAAGAACTAATTTTAACTTTTTGTCTAAGGTGGCTTCATTTGAAAACATCAATCATGAGACTGTTATTCACTGTATTTATCCTAATCTAAAGAATTCCAAGGTGAGGCTTCTCCATAATTTGGATGTGGTTAGAGCTTTGATGTTTTTTTTGCAGGCTACTAAGGATTTTAGACAATCTTCTAGCTTGATTGTTCATTTTCTGGTTCCAGAAAGGGCCAGAAGACTACTGCCATTTTGGTAGCCTCTTGGTTGAAACTTTTGATTCATAAAACTTACTTGGAGATAGGTCAGTCTTTTGTTACTTTATGGGCCTTTAAGAATAAAGCCTCTGTTGATCAAATTTGGAAGGCAGCTACTTGGTCTTCCTTACATACTTTTTCTAAATGTATGTGTTTGCTTCTTCTGAAGCAGCTTTTGGTAGAAAAGTTCTTCAGGCAGGTGTTTCTGGGAATTATAATAATTATTATTTTTAGTTCCCAGGAGTAAAGGATAGTGGACCCTCACCACCTTTATGAAAGAAAATATAATTTATGCTTACCTGATAAATTAATTTCTTTCATGATGGTGGGAGTCCACAAACCCCCGCCCATTATTTTCTATTTTGATTGTTTTTTTCTGGTGGCAGTTCAAGTATGCACCTCCTTTTTCTTGTATTGCTCTTATTTTCTTGTCCTACCTTCTTCTTTTCTGGCTTGGCTATATGTCAGACTAGTTTCCAGTAAGGTGGGATGGGTTTAAAGGGTTCGGGATCTTTGCCTCCTTCTAGTGGTCAGTAGTATAATTCCCAGGAGTAATGGATTGTAATCTCTCACCACCATGAAAGAAATTAATGTATCAGTTAAGCATAAATTATATTTTTTTCTGGAAAAATATTTCATATTTCCTCCAAATTTAGTTGTTTAGTTATTATTATTAATTAATAGTAATATCTATTATTTATTGAGTGTTGATATATGCATGAGCCTGGCAGTACATATACAAATTAACAGACCCTTTCTATATCGGAGTCATGTTTATACATTTAGGGCACATGACAGCAGTGACACATTTGCACTGTTAGCAGTGTTAATAACAGATTTGCAGTACAAGACACTTCAGATATTCTCAGTTGGGTAGAAATCTCATTTGGTGATATTACTGCAATTTATTTTCCTGGTCATATGAACATCTAAGCAGTTTTCCAGAGTCATCAGAAGATTCATATTGACAAACTTCTCTCCTCAGTGATGTTTTTTCCAGAAATAAATTTGCTGCAACAACTGAAATCGTCCAGGTTGGTTCTTAGGAGCAGGATTTTCCGCCTTTGTCAATTTTACACAATGGACAAAATGATATATTCTTATTTGTTAGAGCATGTCGTTTTAGTACTAGCTCCCCTGCAACTCTGTGTTTACCCCCCGCAAAGGGGTTAACCACATAGTTAAAATAATATAAAATTGCAAAAAGAAGACCCTTTAATTTGTTATAGCATTTTATTATTGCACTATTGCTTGAAAAAAATAACTGTGTGTTTAAACCATGCACAGTTAAAGTCAGCTCCAGAGCAGCAATGCACTGCTGGGACCTAGCTGAACACATCTGGTGAGCCAATGACAGAAGGCATATGTGAGTAGCCACCAATCACTAGCTAGCTTCCAGAAGAGATTTCCTGCTACTTATGTGCATATGCTTTTCAACAAAGGAAAAAGTAAGCTTGATAAAAGAAGTGAATTTAAAAGTGTCTTAAATTGGCATGATCTATCTGAATTATGAAAGTTTAACATGTATTTCTCTTTAAAGTACCTCTTGACAGCTGCAGAGAACTCCTAATTGCCACTGCTGATTGACTTACCAGCCATTCCTGCTCAGGACCAGCAGTTCTCTGTGGCTCCCACTCAGTACATTAACTATGTGCTTTTTACAGAGGTTAAATACACAGAGCTGCAGGGTTGCTAATGGTAAAATGGCTTATTCTAATTATTTGGATCATGTTATTTTTGCTCTGTAATGGCCCTTTAATGTTTTTTTCTCTTACTGTTTTGCTACCAAATATGTTTCAGTAAATCAGAAGGGAAAACAAGGTGTTGTAAAGTGGTTTTCAGGTTCCTCCCTTAAATTCTACCGAAGGTGATTTCTGCTTTGAATATTATGGTCCGTTCATTCTAAGAACAAACAAGTTTTATCTACACTGGTTTGTTATCAGAGATCTCAGATATGTTTTTAGGTTTGTAGGGAAACCAAAAGTTAGATTTTCTTTTTTCAATTTTGGTACTAGTAAAGAGCCAGAAAGCTTCATCAATTTCTTTAGCAAATTGAATGGCTATTGAAAAAGCTGTATTATTCCACTTGGGTTGTTACAACTTGACCCCAAATTGTCTAATCATTTCGTACCACCCATAACTATGCCCAAATGAAGCACATACACCAAAGTGGGATAAAAAAGGCTGCAGCTTATTTTATTAATTTTCACAACATAAATAACTTTTTAAAACACAAAACCAGAAACCAGAGCTTCTCCCACCAAATTCATTTTTTCCTGTGCCTGCACCCATAAGGCACGTCTCCCCATGAAAGCCACCTCTCCTGTCTATCCCAACAGGAGGTACCAGGAACCCCAACCATGGTGTAAGCCAGCACCCAGGGCAAGCACCCCGCCACAGCTCGACCTACCAACGAGCACCGCCCAAAACAGCTGCGGCCAACTCAATACCCTCTTTTAACGTGAAGTTAAATAAATGTAAACCCACCTCATTTAGGTGGACCCCATCCCGCAAGAAAAAACATTTTCCAGATTCCCCCTCGAACTCAGAGTGCCTCAAGGCGAGGCCCCCCAACTTCTTAACATGGCTGCTTACCATATGATTCACCTTACGCCGTGAGTTTTCTAACCTAACACAATCCCAGGCAGACTGCCAAACCAACCGGCATTCTATGTCGGACCAATCAATCACCAAACCTGGGAATAATGCACACAGCCGATCCAAATCCCACTTGATCTTATCAGCTAGGAACTTCTGAGCCATGAAACCCAGATCATTACCTCCCAGGTGAACAACCAAAATATGAGGAGGAGAAAAAAGCCTAGCATAATTCACAACTGTCTCTAACAGCTGGGACCACCTCATACCCCTGATACCAAACCACCTCAGAATAACCTTCTCATTACTGAAACCCAACTGAGCCCCGTTTTCTTTTACTGCTGCCGCCTTCCTTGCCCAAAACACGTAAGAATGACCGACCAGCCAACACCTCAAAGGACCTGCAAAAGAAAAACAATTTAGCAAAACCTCTAAATCACTAACCCCGGCATCACATACACCCTGAAACAATCAGACCCCCACCTTCCAATCTTTTTAATTAACGAAGGCTCCAAACCCAAAAGCTGAGCTTCCCTCGCCGCCCCGATACGGAAAGAGTGTGAACCGAATTCACTAGTTTTTAAACCCAACAAAACAAGAGACTTCCTAAGAACCAAGACAAACTGGAAAACTGAAAGAACAGAACCGTCCCAATGAATGAAGAAAGCCTCATTCGCACCCGTCCTGACCTTCAAAAAATCAACAACCGCCCCAACAGGGCAACAATGACCACCGACCACTCTCAAACTTATCAATCTACCCTTACCCAACTGGTCAGTCTTGGACTCTTGCAACCATATTTCCAGCGACCCTTTATTCAAACAAATATCACTACAACGAAGCCCACTTGCACATTTCTTGTTTTTACCCACTAGCTCGGAGATCCTAAAAACCCTGAAAAAAGCCAAGACAAAAGCAGCCTGGAACAATAGAACTTCAAATTCAGAAAAACAAACTTGAGGAAGAATTGCCACCAACCTCTTCAACAAAGAAAAAACTACCGGCCTTCTTCCGTCCCTAACAGACTTCCTTCTGCACAAACCCTGGACAGCCATCCTAACCACAAAATTCTTAGTAACATCCTTCAACCCACCTAATTGAAACAAAAAAGCCAGAGCAGCCATTCTCTTTCGAATCTCAGCTACAGAGAATTGCTCCATCCCCCATTGTTTTAACCATTCCAACAGGACTTCCAGACAAATTTCCCCCGAAGCCATCCAATCCCGGCTTCCCGCCACTGAAACCCACAACTGCCATACCCTGGTGTAAGCCCTCCAGGTAGACTGAGCAAGAGCCCCTTTTACAAGGTCCCATATTACTGATAGCCCAGTAGCCACAATTCCCTCGGGCAAGTCACACCTTCCGTTTCTGCTTCCGGAGCCTCCAGCCTGAAACGCTCCCAATGAAAATGGGACAAGGCATCAGCAATTGAATTAACTTTGCCTGGTACATGCACCACTCTAAAAGTCACATTAAGCCTCAAGCATTCCAACACAAACTCTCTCAGCAAGCGGATAACCGGGGGGGAATTGGCAGTCAAGTTATTAATTGAATATACCACCCCCATATTATCAGAATGGAAACACACCCGCTTGTCTCGAAGCTCAGAGGCCGAAACTTTCAAAGCCACCATCAAAGGGAAGAGTTCCAGAAACGTCAAGTTTTTTGTCAGACCCTTAGCTTCCCAATCCTCCGGCCAAGCCTCCGCACACCATTTTCCATTCAAGTAAGCACCAAAACCACAAGAACCAGCTGCATCCATGAACAGGCACAGACGTTCAACGGACCAACCCACCTCTTGAATCAACAACCGGCCATTGAAGTCCTTCAAAAAAAAAATGACCAAACTCACAGATCATCTTTCTACACTTTGGTCAGACGAATATGATGATGAGGTGCTGTTACCCCCACCGTTGCCAAAGACAATCTTCTACAGAAAACTTTATCAACTGGAATAATTCGGCATGCGAAATTGAGCTTACCCAACAAAGACTGCAGAAGCCTAAGCTTAATCTTCTCAGCAAACAAAGCCCCAAGAATACATTGATTCAAGTCCACGACTTTTTCCCACTGAAGACGGCATTCCATAGATACCGAATCTATCTCAATGCCCAAGAAACATATTGAAGTAACCGGACCTTTCCGACTTTTCCTCAGCTACCGGAATCCCAAAATCAGAAGCTACTAGGTCAAACGTAGTCAACAGCCTCTGGCAAACCTCCGAATCCTTTGGGCCCACAAACAAAAAATCGTCCAAGTAATGAACTAAAGACGACAGCCCAGATTGTTGTTTTACAACCCATTCAATGAACGTGCTAAACCTCTCAAAATAAGAGCAAGAAATCGAGCACCCCATAGGAAGACACAGATCAACAAAAAAGGCTCCATCAAATTTACAACCCAACAAGTGGTGACAACGAGGGTGAACCGGCAATAACCTGAATGCCGCCTCAATATCAACCTTAGCCAAAAGGGCCCCAGGAGCAGCAACCCTAACCAGATTCACCTCCTTGTCAAATGACGCATAGTTAACCGAAACTAAATCTGGATCAATGCCATCATTTACCGAAAAGCCCTTTGGGTATGAAAGGTGATGAATCAACCAAAACTGACCCTCTTAGGCACCACCCCTAAAGGAAAAATTCTCAAATTAGGAAAAGGAGGAGATACAAAGGGGCCCGCCATCCTTCCTAAGGTCACTTCCTTTTGCAATTTACCCCGAACCACATCAGGGAACTCCCTAGCTGACTTTAAATTCCCCACAAATTTCCCTCCCTTATGCTCCTTGAATGGAATCACAAACCCTGAACTAAAACCTGACAATAGCAGTTCTGCATCTTCCTCTTTCCCACACCTACTGGCATAAGCCTCTAACCATCCCACCATCCTTTCTAACTTCACTGGGGTCCGAGCTCGAAGGAGCAGTCTCCCCCTGTTTTGAAACATCTAGAGAACCCGTGACTGCCACCACACCTTGAGCACTCATGTTTGAATTTGCAGCTCGCTCCGAATCGGCACACCCCGTCATTGAATTGGAAACACAACCCTTTTCGCATAGCAACCGCGGACCCGGAACTGGGCATGGGGCCGGACGACCCGACCCCAGACCCACGAAAAGGCTGACCCCTCAAAGGTGTCATAATTTTGAGCCAAATGCCCATATCACGCTTCCAGATCTTCTCTATTACCTCTAACGTGAAATGGATCCCCAATGGCCATATGGAGCATAAACACGGCCGCCTCAACGCCTCTTCCGCCACCTTCAGAGAACTACCTGCCGCGGAGACACCCAAGACTGACGCGACCGAAACTGTCCCACTAACCGGCGTTACCGACCTGGCAGAAGCTACACTGGCCCCTGACACCCACGCCTTCTCTACCGTTTCCCCCCCTCTTGGAGCCTCCAAGCCAGATCCTTCCACCACAGCACCCCAGCCGACTCACCTGAAGACTGGGGGGCCGTCCTAGGACTCTCCCGACTAGTTGATCCAACACTGGGAACGATTTGGGTCGCTATGACATCCTCGCGCCTCCTTTCATCTTCGCCCGACCTGTGACTCACACTCGATTTCTTAGAAGGTGATAATCCTCTCTCCCTTCTTGCACTACCTTTAGATCTTTCCACCCTCGCCCAAGAAAGCAAACGGACTTCAACAGCCTTTCTTATAGGGGAACGTGATCTGCGTCGGCCATGACCCGACCCTGATCTTCTCCTTTGATGCCTACTGGGCACCGTGATATCTCCAGTACCTGGGGACTGCAAAGCACGGGAGGGTGTGAGTGCCTGACCCCCCTCTGTAACCCTACCCTCCTGAACCCCAACCCTATCTCTCTCACTACTAACCCTACTCTCACTCAACCTACTCCCCCTGAAACCCTAACCCCCCTTTGAGGAGAGATTAAACATAAAAGCTGCGCCAGGGCGGACACATCGCCTACCTGACCAGCCGTACTGGGTCCCGGTAAAGCAGGTTCCATATTCTCCTCCTCCTCAAAGTCACTGTCAGCCTCCAATTCCAGCAGCGGCTCCGTAACCTGGTCCCTTTGAGCTGTAGGGGCCTCTTCCCCTTCACTGGAAAGGCCGTGAGTCTCCAGGAAAATCTCTGCATAAAAAAATAAAGACGTTAAGCTCTCGTACCCACCGAAAAGTTAACCTAAACAACCCAATCCCTAACCCCCCCCCTCTCAAATGTCTAGCCAAGATAAATTAACCCCAAGATAAATAAAACACCGATTGAGCCAACTATAAACATACCTAGGACCAAAACATTTGTATTTATTTTTTTAAAACAGCAATATAACCCTGCACAATAACACACCCAGCTTGCATTGAAAATAACTGATCCACTTATTACTACTTTTTTTTTTTTTTTAACAATAAACTACAAAAGCCCAGGCAACCTAAAAGGAAAAATAAACAAACCCCTACTTCTGCATATATTGTTACCCTAATACCCATTATTTCATTCATTTCCCCTTTCTTATTTTATTTATTTATTTATTTTTATTTATTTTTTTTATTAAAGAAAATGCCCCGCCAAAAAACCTGATGAATAACAAAAAACTGCAACAATTACCAGACCCATACTTCGTCATTAACTCTTCCTATTTTATTTTTAATTTTTTTTAATAGTAGCCCCTTAGCAAAAAACACCCATTAGACTAAACGTAAAAAAAACCCTTTAACTCTAAAAAACCCTTTAACTCTAAAAACAAGCACAATAAATGCCCTAATAACTCTTTTCTTTTTTTTTTTTCTTTTTTTAACAAAGGCTTCCAAGCCGTAATAACCCAAACCACACATATGCCATTTCTACCGCCACACTTCCTCCCATATTTCCGTGCCCACCAGGCCACGCTCATACCCGTCACCGGCTCCACTGGCTCCTCTTCTCTCCCAGGGCCCGATCCGATATGCAGCCGGCGACGCCAAATTTTGCGCCGGTTTGGTATCACATATACGGTGTAACATAGAGGTTACGCTCGTATATTTCTGCCTTCGGCCGTAGTTTTTTGGCCCATAGACCGGTATAACAAACCCGCGCAGTTTGGTATCCAATATACAGTTTAAGGACTTACGTGGCGAAAATGGAGAAATCTTACTCCATTTTCACCTTGCCACAAATTGCAGGCGTAGTAAGCCTTACGCTGAGTATTAGATCCCCCGTAACTCCCTAAACAGGCTGCAAAATAAAACCTAACGCATGCGCAATGTCTATCTACCTGTCAACCGCAATCCCCCGCCGCAATCCCTAATAAGTGTTTAACCCCTAAACCGCCACTCCCGGACCCCGCCGCCAGCTACATTAAATGTCTAACCCCCTAATCTGACCCCCCTACCCCGCCACCACCTATTTTAACTACATTACCCCCTAATGTGAGCCCCCTACCCCGCCGCCACCTATATTAAAATTATTAACCCCTAATCTAATCCCCCTACCCCGCCGCCAGTTACATTAAAATATTAAGCCCCTAATTTGAGCCCCTACCCCGCTGCCAGCTACATTAAAATGTTAACCCCCTAATGTGAGCCCCTACCCCGCCGCCAGCTACATTAAAATGATAAGCCCCTAATACGATCCCCCTACACCGCCGCCACCTATTTTAAAATTATTAACCCCTAATCTAATCCCCCTACCCCGCTGCCACCTATATTAAAATGATTAACCCCTAATCTAATCCCCCTACACCGCCGCCACCTATATTAAAATGATTAACCCCTAATCTAACCCCCCTACACCGCCGCCACCACCTATATTAAATATATTAACCACTAAACCTAAGTCTAACCCTAACACCCTTTAACGTAATTATTATTAAAATAAATCTAAATAATATTAATATTACTAACTAAATTATTCCTATTTAAATCTAAATACTTACCTATAAAATAAACCCTAAGATAGCTACAATATAATTAATAATTACATTGTATCTATTTTAGGGTTTATATTTATTTTACAGGTAACTTGGTATTTATTTTAACTAGGTACAATAGCTATTAAATAGTTAATAACTATTTAATAGCTACCTAGTTAAAATAATTACCAAATTACCTGTAAATAAATCCTAACCTAAGTTACAAATACACCTACACTATCAATATATTAATTAAATAAACTACAATTATCTAAACTAAAATATAATTAAATACACTAAACTATATTACAAAAAAAACAAACACTAAATTACACAAAATAAAAAAAGATTACAAGAATTTTAAGCTAATTACACCTAATCTAAGCCCCCTAATAAAATAACAAAGCCCCCCAAAATAAAAAAAATGTCCCTACCCTAAACTAAATTACAAAAGTAATCAGCTCTATTACCAGCCCTTAAAAGGGCCTTTTGTGGGGCATTGCCCCAAAGTAATCAGCTCTTTTACCTGTAAAAAAAAAGAACAACCCCCCCCCATTACAATCCACCACCCACACACCCCTACTCTAAAACCCCCCCTTAAAAAAACCTAAGTCTAACCCCCAAGTGGTCCTTACCTGTCCTGAAGACCGGCGGAGAAGGTCCTGTTCCAGGCGGCGACCTCTTCTTCTTCCAGGAACCAGCCAGCGCGGAGCGGAGGAGTTGAAGACCGATGACCGCAGAGCTGAAGACCGTCCTCTCTGGAACTGAAAACCGGCGATGCAGAAATTCAAGGTACGCGATTAAAAATGGCGTCCCTTGAATTCCTATTGGCTGCTTTGAGCCTTCAAATTCAAATCAGCCAATCGGATGAGAGCTACTTTAATTCTATTGGCTGGTTTGAATAGCCAATAGAATAAGAGCTACTGTAATTCTATTGGCTATTCTAATCAGCCAATAGAATTAAAGTAGCTCTCGTCCGATTGGCTGATTTGAAGGCTCAAATCAGCCAATAGGAATTCAAGGGACGCCATTTTTAATTGCGTACTTTGAATTCCTATTTAGTGTACGGCGGCGATCATATAAAGAGGATCCTCCACGCTCCATGGCTCCGTGGTCTTCAGTTCCAGCGTCGCCGATCTTCAGTTCCTGCATCGCCAGTCTTCAGTTCCAGAGAGGACGGTCTTCAGCTCCGCGGTCATCGGTCTTCAACTCCTCCACTCCGCGCCGGCTGGTCCTGGAAGAAGAAGAGGTCGCCGCCTGGAAGAAGACTTCTCCGCCTGGAACAGGACCTTCTCCGCCGGTCTTCAGGACAGGTAAGGACCACTTGGGGGTTATACTTAGGTTTTTTTAAGGGGGGGATAGGGTGGGTTTTAGAGTAGGGGTGTGTGGGTGGTGGGTTGTAATGGGGGGGTGGTTGTTCTTTTTTTTTTACAGGTAAAAGAGCTGATTACTTTGGGGCAATGCCCCACAAAAGGCCCTTTTAAGGGCTGGTAATAGAGCTGATTACTTTTGCAGTTTAGTTTAGCGTAGGGACATTTTTTTATTTTGGGGGGCTTTGTTATTTTATTAGGGGGCTTAGATTAGGTGTAATTAGCTTAAAATTCTTGTAATCTTTTTTTATTGAGGTGAGACTTCTTGAGAAGGTTTAAAGGGACATTATACACTCATTTTCTCTTGTAAGATGTCGAGTCCACGGATTCATCCATACTTGTGGGATATTCTCCTTCCCTACAGGAAGTGGCAGAGAGAGTACCCACAGCAGAGCTGTCTACATAGCTCCTCCCTTAGCTCCACCCCCAGTCATTCTCTCTGCCTGCTTAACTGCTAGGAAGGGCAAAGAGGAGTGTGGTGACAAAAAAAAAAAAAAAAAGTTTGTTATTTTAAATGATACCGGTGTGTACTATTTACTCTCTGGCAGAAAAGGGGAGGGAAAGGTAAGCTGTATTCAGTAAAAGAGGAATCCAAGCTTGCATAAAGGGCTCATTAGTTACTGGTGACACTAATAGGAAAAAACGTTTTGGTTTAATTACAAATAAAACGTTTTTTGAGGGACTTTAAGGGGTCTTTGTGGCTTGTTTAAGGGTTATTAACCCACATGGCTAGTTTAAGAAACACTCTGTGGTGTTTTTTAGGCCCCATAACTTCGAGTGAGGTGGGAGGGGCCTATTTTCAGTTGCACAGTTTATTTTCCTCAGAAGCATCCAGCTACTTCTCCAGAGATTCCTGCTGTATTTGAGTGCTGTAAAGAAGTTTTTTCCCCCACAAATCGTTCCTAAAGGGCAGGTAGGCGCCTCAGCAGAGCTGTGGCAAGGTGCTGAACGTTATTTTACCAGTTTTGAAGTTTTTAATTGTCTTTATGATTGCTACTGTAAAAATTTAGTTTTGTTTACTGCTTTTTTACACTGTTTTGCAGAGTTTGTGCACCTTTTTTTCTCTTAAAGGCACAGTACCGTTTTTGTTTAAAGTGTTATTTACTTTGATTAAAGTGTTTTCTAAGCTTGCTTGTTACATTACTAGCCTGTTTAACATGTCTGACACCAAGGAGAATCCTTGTTCTATGTGTTTAGAAGCCATTGTGGAACCCCCTCTTAGAATGTGTCCCACTTGCACTGATATGTCTATAAATTATAAAGAGCATATTTTAGCACTTAAAAATATTGCAATAGATGATTCTCAGTTAGAAGGAAATGAGGGTTTAGCATCTAGGTCTCCCCAAGTGTCACAACCAGTAACGCCCGCACAAGTGACGCCAAGTACCTCTAGTGCGTCTAATTCATTTACTTTACAAGACATGGCCACAGTTATGAATAAAACCCTCACAGAGGTTTTCTCTAAACTGCCTGGTTTACAAGGAAAGCGTGTCAGCTCTGGGTTAAGAACAAATGCTGAGCCGTCTGACGCTTTAGTAGACGTATCCGATATACCCTCACAATGTTCTGAAGTAGGGGTAAGGGATTTGTTATCTGAGGGAGAGATTTCTGATTCAGGAAAGACGCTCCCTCAGTCAGATTCTGATATGACGGCCTTTAAATTTAAGCTTGAACACCTCCGCTTATTGCTCAAGGAGGTATTAGCTACTCTAGACGATTGTGACCCTATAGTGGTCCCAGAGAAATTGTGTAAAATGGACAGATACTTAGAGGTTTCTGTTTACACTGATGTTTTTCCAGTCCCTAAGAGGATTGTGACTATTGTTACTAAGGAGTGGGATAGACCAGGTATTCCGTTTGCTCCCCCTCTTGTTTTTAAGAAAATGTTTCCCATATCTGACACCATACAGGACTCGTGGCAGACTGTTCTTAAGGTGGAGGGAGCTATTTCTACTATTGCTAAGCGTACAACTATACCTATCGAAGACAGTTGTGCTTTCAAAGATCCTATGGATAAAAAATTAGAGGGTCTCCTAAAGAAAATATTTGTTCATCAAGGTTTTCTTCTCCAACCTATTGCATGCATTGTTCCTGTAACTACTGCAGCTGCTTTCTGGTTTGAGGCTCTTTAAGAGGCTCTCCAGGTGGAGACTCCATTAGAGGATATTATGGATAGAATTAAGGCCCTTAAGTTGGCTAATTCTTTCATTACAGATGCCGCTTTCCAAATGGCTAAATTAGCGGCAAAGAATTTAGGTTTTGCCATTTTAGCACGCAGGGTCCTGGTCTGCTGATGTGCCATCAAAATCTAAATTGTTGAACATCCCTTTCAAAGGAAAGACCCTATTCAGGCCTGCACTGAAAGAAATTATTTCAGACATCACTGGAGGGAAAGGCCATGCCCTCCCTCAGGATAAAACAAATAAGATGAGGACCAAACAAAATAATTTTCGTTCCTTTCGGAACTTCAAGGGTGGTCCCGCTTCAGCTTCCCCTGCAGCAAAGCAAGAGGGGAATTCTGTCCAATCCAAGTCAGTCTGGAGACCTAACCAGGCTTGGAACAAAGGTAAACAGCCTGCTGCTGCCTCTAAGACAGCATGAAGGGGTAGCCCTCGATCCGGGACCGGATCTAGTAGGGGGCAGACTCTCTCTCTTTGCTCAGGCTTGGGCAAGAGATGTTCACGATTCCTGGGCTTTAGAAAGTGTGTCCCAAGGATATCTTCTGGACTTCAAAGTCTCCCCCCCAAGGGGGAGATTTCACATTTCTCAATTGTCTGCAAACCAGACAAAGAGAGAGGCATTCTTATGCTGTGTAGAAGACCTACATACCATGGGAGTGATTCGCCCAGTTCCAAGAGCGGAACAAGGGCTAGGTTTTTACTCCAACCTGTTTGTGGTTCCCAAAAAAGAGGGAACTTTCAGACCAATCTTGGATCTCAAAATTCTAAACAAATTCCTCAGAGTACCATCTTTCAAGATGGAGACTATTCGGACTATTCTTCCTCTGATCCAGGAGGGTCAATATATGACTACCGTGGACTTAAAGGATGCGTATCTACACATCCCTATTCACAGAGATCATCATCAATTCCTCAGATTCGCCTTTCTGGACAGGCATTACCAGTTTGTGGCCCTTCCCTTCGGGTTGGCCACGGCTCCCAGAATTTTCACAAAGGTGCTAGGGTCCCTTTTGGTGGTTCTAAGGTATAGCAGTGGCGCCTTATCTAGACGACATCTTAATTCAGGCGTCGACTTTCCAGCTAGCCAAGTCTCACACGGACATCGTGTTGGCTTTTCTGAGATCTCACGGGTGGAAGGTGAACATAAAAAAGAGTTCTCTCGTCCCTCTCACAAGAGTTTCCTTCCTAGGGACTCTGATAGACTCGGTAGAAATGAAAATATTTCTGACGGAGGTCAGAAAATCAAAACTTTTAATCACTTGCCGAGCTCTTCATTCCATTTTTCGGCCATCAGTGGCTCAGTGTATGGAGGTAATCGGACTTATGGTAGCGGCAATGGACATAGTTCCTTATGCCCGCCTACACCTCAGACCACTGCAACTATGCATGCTCAAACAGTGGAATGGGGATTATGCAGATTTATCTCCTCAACTGCATCTGGACCAAGAGACCAGAGATTCTCTTCTCTGGTGGTTGTCTCAGGACCACCTGTCTCAGGGAATATGTTTCCGCAGGCCAGAGTGGCTCATAGTAACAACAGATGCCAGCCTGCTAGGCTGGGGTGCAGTCTGGAAATCCCTGAAAGCACAGGGCTTATGGTCTCATGAGGAATCTCTCCTCCCGATAAACATTCTAGTACTGAGAGCGATATTCAATGCGCTTCAGGCATGGCCTCAGCTAGCTGCGGCCAAATTCATCAGATTTCAGTCGGACAACATCACGACTGTAGCCTATATCAATCATCAAGGAGGAACACGGAGTTCTCTAGCGATGATGGAGGTAACCAAAATTATCCGATGGGCAGAGGATCACTCTTGCCATCTCTCAGGAATCCATATCCCAGGGGTAGAGAACTGGGAGGCGGATTTCCTAAGTCGTCAGACTTTTCATCCGGGGGAGTGGGAGCTCCATCCGGAGGTATTTGCCCAGCTGACTCAGCTATGGGGCACACCAGATTAGGATCTGATGGCGTCCCAACAGAACGCCAAACTTCCGCGTTACGGGTCCAGGTCCCAGGCGGTACTAATAGATGCTCTAGCAGTGCCCTGGTCCTTCAATCTGGCTTATGTATTTCCACTGTTTCCTCTCCTCCCACGTCTGGTTGCCAGAATCAAGCAGGAGAGCTTCGGTGATTCTGATAGCGCCTGCGTGGCCACGCAGGACTTGGTATGCAGACCTGGTGGACATGTCATCTGTTCCACCATGGACTCTGCCAATGAGGCAGGACCTTCTAATCCAAGGTCCGTTCAAGCATCCAAATCTAATTTCTCTGCGTCTGACTGCTTGGAGATTGAACGCCTGATTCTATCAAAGCGTGGTTTCTCTGAATCGGTCATTGATACCCTGATTCAGGCTAGAAAGCCTGTCACCAGGAAAATCTATCATAAGATTTGGCGCAAATATCTTTGTTGGTGTGAATCCAAGGGTTACTCATGGAGTAAGATTAGGATTCCTAGAATTTTGTCTTTTCTCCAAGAAGGATTGGAGAAGGGATTATCAGCTAGTTCCTTTAAGGGACAAATATCTGCTTTGTCTATTCTTTTACACAAACGTCTGGCAGATGTCCCAAACGTTCAAGCGTTTAGTCAGGCCTTGGTCAAGATTAAGCCTGTATTTAAACCTGTTGCTCCGCCATGGAGCCTAAACTTGGTTCTTAAAGTTCTTCAAGGGGTTCCGTTTGATCCTATGCATTCCATAGATATTAAGCTTCTATCTTGGAAAGTTTTGTTTTTAGTAGCTATCTCTTCGGCTCGAAGAGTTTCTGAGTTATCTGCTTTACAGTGTGACTCACCTTATCTTATTTTCCATGCAGATAAGGTGGTTTTACGTACCAAACCTGGATTCCTTCCTAAGGTTGTTTCTAATAGGAATAACAATCAGGAAATTGTTGTTCCTTCGCTGTGTCCTAATCCTTCTTCAAAGAAGGAACGTCTGTTGCACAATCTTGATGTGGTTCGTGCTTTAAAGTTCTACTTAGAAGCAACCAAATATTTCCGTCAAACATCTTCATTGTTTGTTGTCTATTCTGGTAAGCGGAGAGGTCAAAGGGCTACGGCTATCTCTCTTTCTTTTTGGCTGCAAAGCATCATCCGTATGGCTTATGAGACTGCTGGCCAGCAGCCTCCTGAAAGAATTACTGCTCATTCTACTAGAGCAGTGGCTTCCACATGAGCTTTTAAAAATGAGGCTTCTGTTGAACCGATTTGTAAGGCGGCAACTTGGTCTTCGCTTCATACTTTTTCCAAATTTTACAAATTCGATTCTTTTGCTTCTTCGGAGGCTATTTTTGGGAGAAAGGTTCTACAAGAAGTGGTGCCTTCCGTTTAAGGAACCTGTCTTGTCCCTCCCTTCATCCGTGTCCTAAAGCTTTGGTATTGGTATCCCACAAGTATGGATGAATCCGTGGACTCGATACATCTTACAAGAGAAAACAGAATTTATGCTTACCTGATAAATTTCTTTATCTTGTGATGTATCGAGTCCACGGCCCGCCCTGTCTATTTAAGACAGGTAGTATATTTTTATTTAAAAAACTTCAGTCACCATTGCACCCTATAGTTTCTCCTTTTTCTTCCTAGCCTTCGGTCGAATGACTGGGGGGTGGAGCTAAGGGAGGAGCTATGTAGACAGCTCTGCTGTGGGTGCTCTCTCTGCCACTTCCTGTAGGGAAGGACAATATCCAACAAGTATGGATGAATCTGTGGACTCGATACATCACAAGAGAAAGACATTTATCAGGTAAGCATAAATTCTGTTTTTTCTTTGCATAAATGTTTTGTAGATGAACTATTTATATAGCCCATAAAGTTTTTTTGTTTTTTTTTTTAAATGTATAGTTTTGCTTATTTTTAAATAACATTGCTCTGATTTTCAGACTCCTTACCAAGCCCCTAAGTTTTATGTGAATACCGTCAGCTACCTTCTCCAGCTTGCTCCTGTTTGGGTAAAGGATCTTTTCATATGCAAAAGAAGGGGGAGGGGGGGTCTTATTTCCCACTTGCAGTGGGCTTTCCGGCTGCCTTTTCAACAGAGCTAAACTGACAGCTTCTAAGTAAGTTTTTAAACAGTTTTATACTGGATTTTTATATCAGTATCAGTGCATCTTATTTTTTATAGTAGTGTCTATTACATGCAGTTATATGAAAATGAGTGTATACTGTCCCTTTAAAGTAAAACAGGAATTTGTAAACAGCTTGCTGCAAATGGTCTTAAAGAAGACCAGACGAAACTTTGGTCCAGAGCATTGGATAGTGTATAAACTGTAAACCAAAAGCATAAATGGGCTGGAAGACTTGATAGCGTCAGATCACCAACAAAATACCAAGCACTGTGAAAACGGATAGGCAGGGTTTTATAGGGAGCACAGAGTAAAATGTAGCAATGTCTTAAAGGTACAGGAGGAATATGACAATATCGAACTGGTCCAGTGTTCAGAGGACATCTATGTACCAGTACTAATGTGTTTCAACTTTGAGTGTGAAATAATCAATTTACTGGAAAGTGTAACTCAAGTTTTAAAGAGCATCATAAACTGGTTATAGATTGTATTAGTCATTCCTTTCTTTGCAGAATAGTTACTTAAAGGCACATTATAGTCGAAAAATGACATGATCTACCCTGTAAGAGCTTGTAATATAAGACTAGAACTCAACCCAACACAGTAGAACTACCACTTGGGAACCACAGTGCACTTCTGGTCCTGAGTAGAAGTTGATGCTGATTCAATCCTTAGTAGTATTTGTACATCGGAGTCATTAGAGCATGTCATTTTTTTACTATAATGGCTCTTTAAATAGATGCCTTTCTCTGTGAGCTAGGCAGCACCCACTCCTCTACAATAAGAAATCATCATGTGCCATGACTCTACTGTAGCATATGACTTTACTGTATGTCTCTACTAATTAATACACTTTTGAACATAGAATAAGGTATAAATCTCAAGCAGGAGTCTGTAGACTTGAGTCTGCATCTGATACTTTGGGTTGGTTCGGAGTCTGAAAATCAGCACAATGTTATTAAAAATAAACAAAACTATACATTTTTGCAAAAACACTCCCTGGTGGGCTATATAAATAGATAATCTACAATACATTTATGCAAAGAAAAATCTAGTGTACAATTCTTTCACCACCCCCATGCCCTCACCACCCTGCCATTTTCGGAATTCACCAGGTGAATTATTTTGGCTGCGCGTGCAACTGACGGCAAAAGACGTGTTACAAACGCGATTATAGTATAGATATATTTATGTATATATTTATGTGTTCCATCTACTGCATTGATATATGTCCTTGTTCTCCTCCAGACACATAACACAAATACTGTGAGGGGTGCTCATCTATATATCCTCTTCTGCACAAACATGACTTTTCTTCTATTTACCCACAGTGAATTGGCTCGTGTCCATGCTAGCTTCCATATTCAGGGCGCTTACTCGTCTCACAGAGCCCCTATGCACATGCGCTGCCCAATTATGTTTAGGCCTGTCTCCACACATTGTGGGCCAGCTCAGCTTCCAGTAAGACAACATTAAAAAGTTAGCTCCCCTCTTTGCTATCCAGGTCACTTACTAACCCTGCTTTCTGAGCTACAATAGATGTTTTGAGTTGGATTTATTGTAGGAACCTGGTGCATCCTTTCACTTTCATACTATATTAGACATATGAGATGTGCATATTTCCTAGGTTGTTTTCTTTCATAAAGGTGGTGAGAGTTCATAAGCCATTACTCCTGGGAATTATACATCTGGCCAGTAGGATGAGGCAAAGATTCCAAAAACTCTTAAGACCCCTTAAAAACCCTCCCACCTCACTGGTAAACCAGTCATATCTTTGCCTTTTGCAGGAGGAAGGTGAAGAATGGAGATGCTCCAAGTGTTCTAATGTGAGATTGGTCCTCAGACCGATTTGAGGACTATTTTTCCGTCAGAGAGCTACTGTTTAGACAGAGGGAAGCTCATGGAGTATTGAATAGTGGCACAATTACACCCAGTGGCAGTTAGTCAGAGGCCTGCAACAGGTGTCACGGGATGCTTGTTAGGTAAGTATGTAGTTAATATTTATGTAGGCACTCACCTTTAGGCTAATTAGTAGCTACACTTAGTGTTGTACATCATAGCCAGAGGACTATTGTGACAGGCGTTATTTATTTATGTATGGGAGTTTGGGCTGCAGGAACCTTTTTTCACCTTATGTTTTATTTTATTTTTTTAGTACGTTATTTAGGTTTTCATTTGTGTTATTTTTGTTTAGTGTGCATCGGGTTTGTTGGTGCTTCTTTTTTTAATTAGTGTGTGTCAGCTTGATTGCACACCCCGCATTTTTAATGTACACCAGCTTATTTTTGCGCACATCATACATATCTTTTCCTTTTTGATGTTTTTGCATTTCTGAAGTGGCTTTTGGTAGGAAAGTAGTTTAAGAAATAAGTTCTGGACATTAGAAGAGGGACTTGGTATTTTATATATATATATATATATATATATATATATATATAAATTGTTTTGTCCCACCCTCATTACCCAGGAGTAATGGCTTGTGGACTCTCACCATCTTTATGAAAGAAAATATAATTTTTGCTTACCTGATAAATTAATTTATTTCATGGTGATGAGAGTCCACGAGACCCGCCCATTTTTTGTTTTAATTATGTTTTTTCTGGTGGCAGTTTAAGTTTTTTTTTCTCTTATAATTTCCTACCGTTCCTTCTTGCTTGGCTGTACGTCAGACTTGTTTACCACTGAGGTGGGAGGGTTTTTAAGCGCCATTAGAGTTCTGGGAATCTTTACCTCCTTCTAGAGGCCAGGAGTATAACTCCCATGAGTAATGGCTTATAAACTGGGCCGGACTGGGAAATCAGACCGGCTCAGGAAATTTCTATAGACCGGCCTCTCCAGCCCCACTCACCCCTCTGGCCCGGCTCAGCCTCGCCCACCCCCCTCCGGCCCAGCCAACTACACCCCCTGGCAACGCAGTAGCCGATCCCCCTCCCCAACCGCTAACAGTGGTGCTACACTGCTACTAACCTACTTGAACTCTGTGTGCTCGTGCTCCCAGTGTGCCAGCTCCTCTTTCCTTGTCATGATATCCCCAGCCCCCCCCCCCCTCCCTGCAGTGCTATTAGAGCGGAGCGGCCACCTCACTATGCAAACTCAAATAGCACTGCAGGAAGGGGGTGGCGAGGGATAGGAGCTAGAGGCTACATGGGCCGGCACACTTGGAGCACAAGCACACTGAGGTCAAGCAGGTTAGTAGCCTCTGTGTGCTCTCCCTCATCTGTTCACTATCTGGCAATAGCCAATCTGGCCCAGCTCGTGCACTCTCACCACCATGAAAGAAATTAATTTATCAAATAAGCATAAATTATATTTTTTTCTCTTAAATGTTTGGTTTATAAATTTAAAATGTGTATTATTATTATTATTATTAACAACAATAATAATATCATCAATTTGTAGAATGCTGCTAAATTCTGAAGTGCACAATGACTTTGATATATGGTAAAAAATAGTTACATTAAAGAGACTAAACAAAACAAATACAAGAGCTTACCTTCTAGAGGTTCATCCCATTTGCAAGCAAAACCTATATGAATAGAAAGTGGTTGTGTAAGGAAGGTTTGTGTTTACATGATTCTAAAGTACAAGCATGTGTTTAGTATGTGAGACACTTTGTACTTGCAGTTTAGGTGCCATGGTTAGGAAACATATACAGAACTTCACGTTAATGCATTGCTATCAAAATCAATCACTTTACAATGTAAAGATATGATCCATTTGCATACAGAGTACCTAGGCACAAAATATAAACATTGTGCCAGCCTGTTCCTATTTGCTGCATCACATTTAAATGTGATAGCCCTTTTGCTGGCTATCACATTTTCCTGTTTGCTGTTGCACTTTCAGAGATGCTTTTCTTTTTGTTTTCCTTATCAGGTCACTCGTCTGTAGAGAAAATGCAAATGTAATTTTATATTGTGGTAAACTATGCTGCAGTAAAATGGCATCTATTATCTGACACTGCTGTGTATAATTTGTATTCCTCTGGATTCGGATGATAATGGTACATTAGCCTACTTTCTCATAATCATACACTTTTGTATCTTATGTTTATTTTGTTCACTGCATTGTAATTTTTCTACATACTTTCATACATGAATTGACATTGAGGATTGTTACAATCAGTTAGATTTTGCCCCAATCTGCAGTATTAAGGTTTTAATTTACTATGAAATTCCAATCTATCAGAAATATTGTCGCTTGAATTACATGAGGCAGCCACATTCATACATTAAACATAGAAAAACTAGGAGCCTTCTCCAACCACAACACTCTGCTTCACACCAGAGGGTGACTAGCCAGTATTGTAGCAGTAAGATATCTACACAACAAATATACTTTGAGCCATAGTGAGCCTCACAACACCTGCAGCTTACGAACTGTTAGCAACGTTCCATACAAACTATAACCCCATACCGCCCATACAACCTATAAAGCCTCCTGATTTTGCAGTAAACCCTCATTTCAGAGACCTATGAGGTACTATAATAAACATAAATGCTGGAAGTATCTAGCACGTATATAGTATACTAGACTGTGCAGGAATCCTTTTACTAGGCTGTTCAGTAAAACAAGCTCAAAGACTGTTCAAACTCATACATTATACCTTACTAGAATTTGAGACTTGCAAGTTCTGGAGAATTAGACACCTATAAATCAATGAGAGAGATACTTTATTGATGAAGCTGCACTGCTCTAGGGCTCATCTTGATACTTGGAGCAACCATCTGCCTGTGCACGTGGAAAATAGCAGGGAGATTCAGACCGGCTAACTGAAGCTTTACTGCCTGTAATAACGACTACTGTTGTCTACCCAAACTATGGAATCTGCGGCATACATCATTAGGGTGATCAACAGTCTCCTAGATGATTGCCAAGCAGTATTTGAACACACGCTCAAAACGACATTTCCAATCTATGGAAACAGATTCTGAAGGGCATGATACCTACTCACATACCTCCATAGCTATTTGTGGAATTGGTGACGCTTCGGGGCCCCTGCGTCCATCACCCACTCTATATGATATATCGAGAGGTATAGAAACTAACCCTATGAACACAGCAAATCACATTGATAGGTTGGCCGTCACATCTACAACGTACAAGGCAGGGAAACAACCTACCCTGCTTCCTACCCATAGAACTATGGAGAATATAGCTTATGTTGATCAAGTAGAGATCCAACTTAGGGACCAGAGACACCTTTGGCTACTGATAAAGCCATCTTCCTGGAGACATTTCCGGTGGCACTGTGTGATCTGATAGCGGGCTGGAACAGATTTCCCTCTGATCTCTCATATAGACTAGACAAGAAGATGGAACTTTCTTTGGCATATCTCTCTCTGCACTTGGCTTGGAGATCTGGTATAGCTTGAGGGCAGCTGAGAGACAATAACTGTAATCGTAAATGATCTGGGATCGGTTGAGATTTTGCCTAAAGTACCATCACTGTCTAAGGTCTACATATTTGGCATAATTATACTGAATTGTTTGATAATACCCTTTTAATGTTTAGTGCTAGATACTATGATGGACTTGCACCGGAACTCTAACCTAGCACAGAACCCTACTTCTAAGGACAATTCATGTAAATGTCTTTTGGAGATCCAGTTCTAGCCTACTAGACATATTAATATACTGTAACTAACCCCAGGACTGAGGCCCTAATATATTCTTCTATACAGTGGGCATATTCTTGCTAAATTATGGGAAGTATCACTGCGCTAACTTGTCGCATAGTAGTTATTAAACTCTACCATCAGAGTACATCAATCTATGATCCCCTTAATTATATCAAGGTAGGCAATATTTAACAGTCCGCCTAATATTACCAGGATACAGAGGTGGATGTCCCTATTTTTGTTTCTATCTTCTATTCATTTCATAGGCATTGACAAGGAACATAGCTCCCTGATCTTGTTTAGGAAAATAGTCATCAGCTAGGATGTTACTTAGAATTAAAAAGTGTTTGAAACTGGAGTTAATTCATATCACATCCCAATAGTACATATCTATGTTCGATAAACTATGCTCCGATCTTTAGCCTATAAGTATATTTTAATTCCTATAGTACTATTTTGTTAATCTTATCCCCTCCTAGATACGGCTTACTAGGTAAGCATCGGAAAATGCATCCTATGGAAATCCCATTTCTCTTTAATTGTCCCCCATAAATCCCTACCAGTTCTAGATAACATGTTAGGCGTCCATGAGAGGCCCGGTTTACTATTTAGGGATAATACTCCATTTACTGTTTAAATATAGTTGAAGGGGATGTGCAACTTTATATATTGTTTAAAAAATTATAAAATGAGGTACTGCATTGTATGTTTAAAATTCCCCATACAGACTACCCCATCTTGTGACAGCCCTATATCCTTGGATATTACATATTTCTACAATAACTCGTTAGGATTGTCATATCTTGCAATATTTATGCTGTTTATGCATAGTATCTGGATATTCTGTGACACAATAAGTTTGACAATTGTAACGTATTGATTGTCTGTATTTCTTACATTCCTCAATAAAAATTATATAAAAAAAAAAAACAACATACAAATACTTTAAGTAAAAGGCTTTTCACAAGTGTTTCTGCAGGAAAAACACACACAGACAACACAAGAAACATGTTTATTGATTTATTTTAATGCTCAGGGCCAGCTATATGGGACCAAGGGACACAGATTGCATTTGACAGGGAGCAGATTATATGCAAACAACAGTTCAATAATAAAATGCTCTTGACACATTAGAGCGTTTTCTTTTTTCATTTTTATGATCATTTAACTGTTTTATATGATTTTGCATAAGTAGAACTATTGCTTATATAGCTGCAGTAACTAAAGACATATACATCACTTACAGTAGAGTTTTTAGTTCATCATTCTTTACATGACATGTTTGATGCATTAAAGATAATAATAATACTTATTTACTATAAAAGTGAAGCTTGGCCTTTCAAAATTATGAAAGTTTATGCCTCAGATATATAATGTAAATTGTGCATAAAATAATAGCTTTCACTGAATGTAAAATGTAAAGGAAGTGCACTGTATTTATTCTGGCATTCTTTAATCCCTAGCACTAGGTGTTGATCTTGGAGCATTCTACACTTCTGATCAGCTTGATTGACAGGCAAGCACATGCATAGTATGCACTCACTAATCAGAAACTTAGCATGCTCTGAGATCGGCACCAAGAGTTAAAAAAAATTATACTGGAATCTGCTATTCAGCCCCATGTTACCCAGATCTGTTTACGTTTGCCTAAAGCTACATTAACTCCATTAGCTGTGAGCTGCAACACCCCAAGTTGTTCCCATACCCTTGCTGAGAACCGCAGTGTAGTGAAACTAAATATGGTTCACAGAGTCCTGCACAAGATATAATCCTAAAATGATTGCTCAAAAAAAAAACATATGTTATGTGTGCCATTGTACTGTTTGTTTGTGTTCTACTTCAGCTTTTGCTCCAGTAAGTAATGTTGTATATGTAAAGCTTTACTCCTGTTGTCTTGTGCTTTTGAATCTCTGTGAAATATTTCTTTATTTGCTGTTACCAGGGTGACCAGGTTCCATCAGAGGTGATCCACTCCAGACCATTAGCTAAAGACCCCAACAGAGATGCTCCAACATTTCACTTGCGACAAAAATCTGAGGTCTGAATTACTTAGAGTAATAGTTATACATAATTACGTTATTACTGAAATAATGAACATGTTAAGAATATTGCCTCCCTATAACTTTGTCGTTGAGTCCTTTTAAAGGAACATTAAACTACTTGAAACAACTGCAATCCCAGGATTATTACTACATTAGTAGAAGAGACCTATAATAAGGATCACCTATAGAGGGCGCACTACCATCCTATGACTGTATGGACATAAGTAAATGTGGATAATAATATAATAAAATACATCAAAAAGTCCAATATATGATATATAATAAAAGTTCACCAATCTGGTTAGAAAATCTTGAAACAAAACAAAATGGTACCACATAGTAAATTCACCAATTGATGTAGCAATGTAAGAAAGTGCTAAATGTACAGGATGGAATTCCCAGCATCCAGCTAGCCGATCTCCGGTCTCAGGAAAGGCAGTATCTACAAGGTGAGCGCACACCAAAACAACCACATGGTAAAATAAATTAACTTAAAGATCAAGCAACACGTCAGCCTACAGTTCTGGCTCTTTCATTAGACAAATAATCTATAGATCACACCATATTACTACTCACCATGCTATTGTTTTTCCGTTCATACCTGCAGCTCCCTTTAAAGTGCTGGTCAGTAGAGTTCTGCATCTTTACATTAGGCGCTGCCATGCTGGACTATTTTTGTACCCTGTGACAGAAGCACCACACATTCACATATTGTTGACATTGTTGTCTTCTTGATAGCTGTATTAAACAGTATTGCGGGTACTGTATGCTTTTGCAGTGGCTTTAGTGCTCTGTTATTACTCAGGTTTTTTTATATTTGTTATGTAACTTTTAAACTGTGAAAAAAACTGCATTTAAAGTAAACCTATGGCTTTATATTGTGCACGTTAACCCAACATGCAAGGTACAGCTGTCAAAAAGCCAGTAAAATCCCAGTGAAAACGCACTGCCTATATTACAGGATGCTGCAATATACAAATGCAGAGCTTTACCAGTTGGCTTCTGTAATGGATTATAAAACTAAAACAGCCTTGAAGAGAGCTGCAGTAACTGGCATAAAAAGAATAGCTCAGTGACTAGTAACCCTGCTACTATAGTTGTACCCAGCAGTTTAATGTCCCTTTAATCTTGAAGGGACAGTCAACTCTTAAATGTTTTATTGTTTAAAAAGATAGATAATCCCTTTATTACCCATTCCCCAGTTTTGCATAACCACCACAGTTATATAAATACACTTTTTACCTCAGTGATTACCTTTTATTTAAGACTCTTCTGACAGCCCCCTGATCACATGGCTATTTATTATCTATTGACTTGCATTTTAGCCAATTAGTGCGGTGTCAGACATAACTCCACAGGAGAGAGCACAATGTTATCTATATGGTCCACATGGATTAGTAGTCTCTTGATGTGAAAAGCTAATAAAAAAAACGTGATAAGAGGCTGTCTGTAGTGGCTTAGAAACAGGCAGACATTTAGAGGTTTAAATATTATATAAAGTATATTAATATAACAATGTTGGTTGTGCAAAGTTGGGGATTGGGTAGTAAAGGAGTTATTTATCTTTTTAAACAATAACAATTTTGGTTTTGACTGTCCCTTTAAGGACTGACAACACTTGGAAGCGTTTACCGTACATTTTATTTTATTTCCCTCTATTAAACCAATTAATTCCCTCTATTGACATTCATTCTCCCATTCAAATGATTCTGGGGAACCAATGTTACCACTAACACATGGGCTGTGCCATTTTGAATATCACATTACAGTGAAGTCTATGAGAATTAACATTGAACTGTTATTATTTGTATCTTGTATTCAATATTCAAATGTTACATTCAATACAATTAACACTCTTTTGCAAATAAACAAATGTTGAATGTTTGGGCAAACAGTAAAAATGAATTTAGCACAAATAAATGCACATTCTTCTGTCCTCAAGGAGAACAAACCTTAATCTGTGTACAATTAATGTCCAGAAGACACCTGTTGTAGGTATTTCAATATATAAGCTTTTTGCTGTAAAGAGCCCACAGTAATGCACATTGCTCTTCTGATTTCCTTTGCATGTTCTAGTACGTTTGCTTACTGTGGAACATACCATGTATGTCCTTACTGTCTATTGATTTGTCTACCTCATATGAAGCAGCAATTCTGCTCTGGCAATTTCTGTGAAGCGGGTCTGATATTCAGCACAAATGTTTTCATTCAGACTGATCTAATTTTAGCTGTGAACATTCCATAGAAACATAAGGAACAAGCCAGTCTTTTTGCTAAGGTAACTGGAACTTCAAATCTTACATCAATAAATAAAACATAACTGTTTTATTAATAAGGTCTTATGCCAAATTATCAAAATTGCATAATTAGAAAGCAACAGTGTGAAATTAAGTAGGGAATATTAATAGATAAT
Source organism: Bombina bombina (assembly GCF_027579735.1). Taxonomy (NCBI): domain Eukaryota; kingdom Metazoa; phylum Chordata; class Amphibia; order Anura; family Bombinatoridae; genus Bombina; species Bombina bombina. Next base: position 308,864,624 of record NC_069501.1, on the reverse strand, counting down.
GTTGTTCATCATAATTAGATTTGTTAATTGTGGTATATGTAAAAAAAAAAAAAAAACACACACGCTGGCCGAATAAATCAAATTCTAAAATTAATTCCTGTTCTGTGCAGAAGGGACGTGCTCTACCTAGTAAATACTAAGGCAACCCACCAAAGAGAATTCTGTATTATAATAGCTGGATTACATTTACAAAAAATCTTCTAAATACAGGTAGCCCTAAGTTTACGCCGGGGTTAGGTTCCAGAAGGAATGGTTGTAAATCGAAACCGTTGTAAATTGAAACCCAGTTTATAATGTAAGTCAATGGGAAGTGAGGGAGATAGGTTCCAGGCCCCTCTCAAAATTGTCATAAGTAACACCTAATACATTATTTTTAAAGCTTTGAAATGAAGACTTTAAATGCTAAACAGCATTATAAACCTAATAAAATAATTACACAACGCAGAATATATAATTAAACTAAGTTAAATGAACAAAAACATTTGCTAAACAGCATTATAAACCTAATAAAATAATCACACAACACAGACTTCACTTGCATTTCTCTGCAAACAGTTCTTTCTATCCATTCCAATCTGGACTGATTTATAGACGGGAAGATCTTGTTCCTTTGAAATCTGCTCGATAGCTCAGGTCTGGGTAAACTGATTAATTTCAGCTTGCTTGACTTTGCTGCAACACAAGTGGACAGCTCCACCTACTGGCTATTTTAATAAATGCACTGCTTCTCAATGCTTTTCAATAGGAGTCACATGACTGGAAAAAAAGGTTGTTATTCTGAAACGGTGTAAATTGAACCGTTCTAAAACGAGGGCCACCTGTATACAATTAGGACTCATTGGTAGAAAAAAATATATAATTAATATATTTCATTTAAAACCTTGTATGAGGAATTTCTACTTGTTAAAAGCAATATTGGTAGTTGTTGTTACAGACATACAGTCTTTTTGTATGTGAAAACATTACAAATATAACTGAATTTGATTACGCAGTATATATGAAGTATATATGAAGCACACAGGCTACTGGTACTTTTGTCTAATGTAACTTCATTATTGAGAGTGTTCCACAATTACATTCTCTTTGTGAAATGATGTGCTAATAAAATAGAAAAGTGTTCCCTGTTTAGCTGTAGCTGAAGTGAGAGATCAGAACACACTCAGAATGTTTTCTGCTTTGAGTTATTGCATTTTGGTAATTTATTTCCAGGTAGCATCTTACTTGCAGACAGATTAGATAGTAATACAATTGTGTTTATGTAACTGAGAAGAAAACATAAATAATTATATTTCTCAGACCTGTTCACACGAAACAGTGAAAACAGTATGAGACCTTAGTATGCCTATAGACATTTTACTGATTTTAATTTGTGTCTATTAATACTTTTTAGAAAAATCATAAGTATAGTTAGGAGGTTCTTAAAGTGAATTGTGTCAACTTTCATATGGTTTTATTGAAATGAAAGGTATACTAGGATTGCAGAAATTAGGCTTTATCTGTTAGTATGTTAATGAACATGGAGATGTTTTTTTTAATGTATTTATTATTTTATCTTTAGGGTGGGCCATATCACGATACCCACCCTGATGATGGAATTTCCTCTAAAGAAAATCGTCATACATCAATATACACTGACACTGTACCTCGAAGAGTTGGCAGTTTCTACAGAGGTAGGAATAAACTTTACCAGTGTTTTTTTTTTCTGGGTATAAACGTTTAAATAGATTTGTTAAATGACTTGAAGATTGTATGTGCTGTAAGGTTATACTGAATAGTTTTTTCTTTCATAAAGGTGGAGAGAGTCCATGAGCCATTACTTCTGGGAATTCCACTCCTGGCCACTAGGAGGAGGCAAAGATTCCCAAAACTCCAAGAGCCCTTAAAAACCCTCCCACCTCACTGATAAATCAGTCTTATCTTTGACTTCACAGGAGGAAGGGGAAAAATGGAGGTGCTCCAGATGTTCTTCTGTGAGAGGGGTCCTCAGACAAATTTGAGGCCCATTTTCACCTACTATTTGGAGAGAGGGAAGTTTATGGAGTATTGGGTAGTGGCACAATTACACACAGTGATCGTTAGTCACAGGCCTGCCACTGGTGTCGCAGCAACCCATCTACTGGAAGCAGTTTTGTTCTGCAGATGGTATGTCCAGTAGTGTGGGTGCTTATTAGGTAAGTATGTAGTTAACATTTATGTAGGCACTCACGTAGCCTATAGGTTATTAGTAGATACACTTAGTCTTGTACATCATAGCTAGGGGACTATAGTGACATTATTTATTATGTTATGTAGGGGATTTTGGGCTGCAGGAACCTTATATTTTGTTTAATTCACCCAATGTTTTTAGAGCGGGTTAATTAGGTTTTCATGCACGATATTCTTAAGTAGTGCACGTCGGCCTTGTTGGTGTGTCTTGTTTATTTTGTGCGTGTCGGCTTTGCGCGTGCATCCATATAGCACTAACGGTTTCAGATGCTCCCACGTAGGCTTGCTTGCACGCCTCACATGTCTAACGCACGTTGTTTTTTTGTTTGCGCATGTGTACATGTAGTGTTGTTTAGTGTGCTTCTCAAACATGCACATGTCAGCTTTTATCACACTTTATTTGTCAGCTTGTGCTGTGAGCTCTTAGTATATACTCTTCGGTTTTTCCCCTCTACACTATCATGCTGTGTCGGGCTAGCACACATCGCTTTATGGATACATAAGCTTCTTTATTGTGCAGGGGACAAGATTTTCTATTCTGTCCTTAGCTGCATTATTGGGGTGTAAGGGTCAATGCTTATGAATCTACCTGCCTATTTTCCTTAATTAGGATTTTTTTTTTTTTTTTGTAAATCCTTTAATATCATTTGTCTACCACATTGTATTTTCTGTCTTTTTAATACATATTGGTTATGTCCTCACTACTTTAAATGTTAGTTCCTTAGAAGCTAGATCCACTGTCCTACTAACATTAAGTGTGTATTTGCAAGCTTATTGTTGTGGTCATTTAATGCATCCTAATCAGGCTAATGCTGCTTTTGCTTCTAAAGGTATTTGTCCTCCCTCTGTTTGTCCCATACAGGGTAGTTTTTCAGTTTTTATAACAGGATTTAAAGATTTTGTTTATTCTACTATGTCTGAAATAACCGCGGCTATACATCCTCCAATTAATAGTAAAAGGTCAGTTTCTGATCATCCCGAATTTATTTTATCTAATTTAAATATAAATACATCTGTTAAAATGCATGTTTTAGACCCTGGTTTGTCTGATTTGTCTTCAGAGGGGGAGGTATTTTTAGTTGCTCAGGACTGTCTCTGATCAAGATACAGAATGATACTTTGCTTTTTCTGTTTTAACCTACATGAGAATCCTGAGGTTAAGTCTGTTATGCATTATTTTTTATTTTTTTTTTAAAACCTACTGCTAAATCACCGGAAGGTTTTCCAGTTCCTGATGCTATTTCTGAAATAGTATCTTTAAGTGTGGTCGAGCCTGGTAGCCCCTTTAATATTTAAGGATGTTTCCATTTTTGACATAGACCTTTGGGTAGCTATATCTAATGTAGATGGGACTATTTCTATTTTGGTTAAAAATAATACTATTACTCTTCAGGATAGTACTTCTTTTTTTAAAGGGACACTCAAGTCAAAATTAAACTTCATGATTCAGATACAGCATGCAATTTTTAACAACTTTCCAATTTACTTCCATTAACAAAATGTGCACAGTCTTTTTATATTTACACTTTTTGAGTCACCAACTCCTACTGAGCATGTGCAAGAATTCACAGCATATACGTATATGCATTTGTGATTGGCTGATGGCTGTCACATGATACAAGGGGAGTGGAAATAGACATAACTTTGCAATTTATTTAACAAAAATCTACTACTCATTTGCAGTGGTGTCACTAGGGGAGTGCGGGCCGCACCCGGGTGACACCCTCCAGAGGGTGACACCACCAAAAAAACTTTTTTTTTTTTTTTAATTTTATTGAAATTCAAATAAATACAATGTATAAATGCATAGATTTTTTTATTAGAGGGGCCAGCATTTGTGAACATTAGTGGGACTGGGGAAGTTGTAGACACACTTAATTTTTTGCCTCTTGAGCCAGCGCTGCAATTTCCACAAATAGGTTTCCCCGCTGCTTTTGCTTGTTTGTACTTTGCTCCTCCCCTGCCCAATTTCACTATGAATGTTGTGGGCCTGCCGTGGGGCTTGCAAAGTTGCGCTGCTAGCCTAAACCTGCCTGCCTATCTGTGCTCACTGGTCAGTGACGTGTGGAGCAGTGGAGCCACTCACTGCTGTGCTGTCTCTCTAAACGGGAACCGGGAAATCATGAGGGGGATGCCTGGCACCTGACCGCATGACTGTCTGACACTGTCTCTAAAGTGAAGGAGCCACGTATGATGCCCACCAGACCGGTATGGTTACGGTACACTAAGTGCACACTGAAGAGGTAGGAGGGGAGGGTGGGTGCGGGTCTGGGGGTGGGGAGAATGCAGAGGTGATTGGCCATAAGAAGTGGTAGGCATGCGGCCCGGGGCTGTGCACTGACAGACTTGGAACAGAGTCAGAGAGCAGAATTTCCATAGTTTGCGCACCTAAACCTTTTCTTTAGTGATTTATTTTTAGAGTGCACTGTTTATCTTTCATTTGATGCTCTGCTGAGCCAGGGCCCAACTCTAGGCATGATCTTTATAATTAATGCAGTGCAGTTTACATATTTTGTATGTGTGTGTGCCTGAGTGTTTTTGTGTGTGTGTGCCTGAGTGTTTTTGTGTGTGTGTGTGTGTGCCTGAGTGTTTTTGTGTGTGTGTGTGTGTGTGTGCCCGAGTGTTTGTGTGTGTGTGTGTCAGAGTGTTTGTGTGTGTGTCCAAGTGTGTTTCAGAGTGTTTGTGTGTGCATCTGAGTGTTTTTTTAAGTGTGTCTGAGTGTGTCTGAGTGTTTGTATGTGTGTGTGCCTGTGTTTTTGTGTTTGTGTGTGTCTGCTTTCTGGGGAGTGGGGGGTTGACACCATAACTTACCTCACCGGGTGACACCAACCCTAGTGTCGCCACTGGTAGTTAGCACAGGTGCCTATCAACAAGAAGATTGAGGGTCTGTTACAGGGAATAATTTTGCTTGTGCTTAATCTGGATGCTATTTTCTCCACTGTGACAGGAGGTAAAGGAACTTTCTCTCCTAGGACATGAAGTTTAAGGGTGAGATCAGGACTTCTAATTATTTCTGTTGTTTTTTTTCATTCTAGGAACCTAAAGTCCAGCACTTCCATTTAGAAACAGGGCTCTTTCGTATTTGCCTGGCAGCCATATTCCCCCCAAAAAATCTTTCATGGTTCGGAGCATGTGATTTTAAACAATTTTCCAATTTACTTCTATTATCTGAACTGGTTTGTTCTCTTGGTATCCTTTATCAAAAAGGATACCTAGGTAGGCTCAGGAGCTGCTGATTAGAACCTGCACATGTATGCCTCATGTTATCGGCTCACCATTTTATTCAACTAGCTCCCAATAATGCATTGCTGCTCCTTCAACAAAGGATACCAATAGAATGAAGAAAATTAGATAATAGAAGTAAATTGGAAAGTTGATCAATTTGTATTCTCTGCCTGAATCACAAAATAAAGTTTTTGGGTTTCATGTCCCTTTAAGTGTGCACGTCTTTTTTTTCCCTGCTCCTTTTTTTTTTGCTCTTGTCCTTTCCTACCTTTCCTCTTCTCCTTGCTTAGCTATATGTCAGACTGATTTACCAGTGAGGTGGGAGGATTTTTAAGGGCTCTTTGAGTTTTGGGAATCTTTTTTTCCCAGAAGTAACCATGAAATTAATTTATCAGGTAAACATAAATTATATTTCTTTCATAAGGTGGTGAGAGTCACAAGCCATTACTCCTGGTATTCAACTCCTGGCCACTAGAAGAAGGATCTTAGTGGCCAGGAGTTGAATCCCAGGAGTAATTGTTAATGGACCTGATAAATGATTTTTTTTATTTCATAAGGTGGTAAGCCCACAAGCCATTACTCCTGGGATTCAACTCCTGACCACTAGGTTCTCCTCTTAGTGGCCAGGAATTGAATCCAAGGAGTAATGGCTTGTGGACTCTCACCACCATTAAATAAATTAATTTATCAGGGTAAGCATAAATTGTGTTTTTCCTCACTTTAGTGAGATGCATTCCTTAAAGCATATAAAAGTCTGGGGGTGGTTACCAAGGAGTTCTTATAAATAGTTTATGAGCGTTACTTATACTATCTCCCTATCTTGAAAGATACCATTACATGATACAACACTGTATATACCTGTCTTTGACTCCATAAAGTTTTTATGGGAAGACTATGTCAATATCAGATATTTTATCTGTATCTTACATTAATCAGCCCCCATTCACTCCTTAGTTTTTTTCCTTTTAAAAAGGGGACGTCTATATTTACAGGTTGGGAAGATCTAGCCTTTGACTTGTGAATTTGTAGGATAGCTTATACATTTAAATTAGTGACCCGTGTGCAGCCTGGTATGTGGGTAGATGTTATATTTGCATTGTTTTATCATGGTTTCTTATTTCACATACCCTTCTAATTTCTCTTCTTAATTTACTTATATTTCCCTTGTATTGTTTTGCTAATGTCTTACTTTGTTATGTTAGGCATTATTAATATGATTACGCAAAACATTTTCTGCCTTATTGCTAATTCTTACATATTTTCCTATAAATAAAATATATATAAACACTCTGGAAAAAAATAAAAACATTTATTTTATAAATCTAAAATAGGATGAAACATTGTTACATGATTTTCCCCATAAAATGATGGTAGACCAATATCATTATCCTTAATTGATTGGTTGCTACGGCTTGTGATCTTTCTGTTCAGGAAGTCTGAGAATTATAGCCCAGTTATCATAGAAAGCCAGTTACAGCAGGGAACAAGAGTTTTAGGAGTCTTTTATTACACCTAAACAGTAGGTCAGGTTTAGAAAAATAAGAAAGAGTACTTTCTTTGACAGGGTAAATTATTAATGTTGGTAAACCATCCAATATAGGAAAAAGTGGTAGAAGGTCAAGGAAGTAAAGATATATTCTAGTGCCTTTAGAGCATAATGGAATCCAAATGATGTGAGCTTTCTTTAGAGAATGTTGTAGAGTGAAAACTGTAGTGTCGCCAAGACCAAGAGAGAAATCAGTACAGGAGACTGAGCCATCACATAATGAAAAGAGTCCTCTGAGTTCTATGCAGAAATCCAATCCATCACATTATGAAAAGAGTCCTCTGAGTTCTATGCAGAAGATGCTAAGAACAAGGCTGCTACTCCCCTTTTGTTGGGGTTAAAAGCCAAGGAGAGAATCAGAGTCAGGAAAATGTTTAAGTAACAGGAATACTAGAAGTTTAGAAATAGATGCATATTAATTAATGGCTAGACAGTTTAGAACAAGGATTATTGTATTTTAAGTTGGGATAATAGCAGCAGAGAGGAATAAGTTAAACATGTTAGTGTAGGAACTAGATTGTCTGTCTGCATCTGTCCTACTCTTGCATACATATTTTGAGTTTAAAGAGGCAACACAATTGCTTGTGTTGTCATCACTGCTATTTGTTTTTCATGCCACAAAATGTTAAAGGGACATGAAAGCCAAAATTGAACTTTATTCTTTCAGATGGAGCATGCAATATAAAAGGGACACTAAAGTAAAAAATAAACTTCAGCCAGAACATGCAACTTTTTTTTTTTCCAATTTACTTCCATTATCAATTTGTTCTCAGTCCTTTTTATATGCACACTTTCTGAGGCACCAGCTGCTACTGAGCATGTGAAATAGTTCACAGTATATATGTATGTGTCTGTGATTGGCTGGTGGCTGTCACATGATGGAGTGGGCAGGGCAATGAACGCAATCTTTGAAATTTCTCAGAAAAAGAATCTACTGGTAATTTGAAATTCAGATTGTGTTATTGCATTGTCTTGTTATTGTGCATTTGTGGAATATTTGTTGAAAATCATGCCTAGGTAGATTCAGGATCAGCAATGTTCTACTTGTAGCTAGCTGATGATTGGCGGCCAAGCATGTTTCTCTCGTCATTGGTTCACCAGATGTATTCAGATAGGTCCCATTGCATTACTGCTCTGAAACTGACTTTAACTCTTTGTAACATACATTTGACTCTGACTTAATTTGCCCCATCTCAATGGCTATATTATATAAAAAATACCTTTTAACTGAGGTCATATGAGGTAATATATATATAAACACTTCTGTGATCTCTTTTTTTCTTACATAATGTAGTGATATAGCCCACCTTAGTGTAAAATGTCTCTTCCCAAATAAAAAAAAACCCACACTAAATAAAACTCACCAGATTACATACTAGAAACTCACTTTATACAATGGTTATTTATTAGAATGTTATGTTTAGAAAGAAAAATTACTTTTGCTAAGATGGTGACGCTGTTTTTGTTTTAATCTTTTATTGCAATGCACCTGTTATCTCATTTCATTTGTCTGCATGTGACAAAAAAGCAGCTAATATTAAGCACCACCTCTCGTTCTATACTTATGTGCTAAAGTTCCAAACCTTAAAGGGACACTAAACCCCCAAAAATTCTTTCATTATTCAGATACAGAATACAATTTTAAACAACATTCCAATTTACTTCTATTATCTAATTTGCTTCATTCCTTAGATATCCTTTGTTGAAGAAATATCAAAGCACATGGGTGAGCCAATCACACCAGGCATCTATGTGCAGCCACCAATCAGCAGCTAGTGAGCCTATCTAGATATGCTTTGAAGCAAAGGATATCAAGAGAATGGAGCAAATTTGATAATAGAAGTACATTAAAAAGCTGTTTAAAATTGCATGTTCTTTCTAAATCATTAAAGAAAAAAATTTGTGTTTCAAGATATGTTTGTTTTTTTAGTTTTTAAAAAAGCACAGTTTTCATCTATCAGGAAAAAGTAACACATTTGAAGAGGAATTGTTCATGTTTCTAAATAAAGGAATGAGCTACTTCTCTGATTTTCTAATAATGCTTGTTCAAAGTATTGGCAGACAAATCAGTCCCGTAATAACAGTGCACTACAAGCAAAAATGAATGCAATAAAATGAATATCCGGTGTTAACTTGTACATGGTATATGTTGCCTACACCACTTGCCCCAATGTTCTTTACCATATCTGTGTCACACTATAGACTACAATGTGCTCACTTTGGTAGCTATCTCCATATCTTTTTTTTTTTTTTTTTTTTAGGGAAGTTTAGAATATATATTTATTTTTTCTTATTACTCTATTACTTAGTGAACATGAGCTTGAATTGTATAATAAAGTTTTAAGATTAAAAATATTTGTAATAATTGATAAATAATGTAGGTTATAATAGCATTTATGACCAGACAAGCCTGATTTTATTGAACAGGTGGTGACTATTTTGCTGTAAGAAACCTGATGTGGACTCCTTGCCCAATGTGCTTAGAGGGATATGGCTGCACCTCACTGATGAGGCCCAAAGGAGTCCAAAACGATTGCCTGGGTTTATTGTTATTTATTATTATTATGCTTTATTTATGAAGCGCCAACATATTCCCCAGCGCTGTCCAAAAATACAATTAATTTAAATAAAACAATATAAAACTTGTAATAGACAGGACAAAATTTGCAAACACATACAAGATGAATTGAGGGCCCTATTCCTGTGGGAACTTACAATCTAGAAGGGTAGGAGGCTGAGAAACAGGAGGTGAGGACTGCAAGATTGAGAAAGATGTTAATACATAGTTAGATGAGGGAAATGTTGTTAGGTAAGTGAAATTAATTTATTATTGAGTTTGGTGGTAGGCTTCTCCGAACAGAAAATTCTTCAGAGTGCATTTAAAGGAAGAAAGATTAGGGCAAAGCCTGACAGCACGAGGGAGCATGTTCTAGAGGGTAGGTGCTGCATGACAAAAGTCCTGCAGCCTAGCATGCGAAGAGGTGATAGTCGCGGAGGCAAGGAGCAGGTCATTGTTGGACCTTAGTGGGCGGACTGGAGTATACTTTTTTATTAGAGAGGATAGGTAGAGGGGTGCGGCGTTGGTGAGAGCTTTGTATGTAAGGGTGAGAATTTTGAACTTAATTCTACTGTGAATGGGGAGTCAATGAAGGGACTCGCAGAGAGATTCAGCAGATACAGAGCAACAGGAAAGGTGGATCAGCCTGGCAGAGGCATTTAGGATGGATTGAAGGGGGGAGAGGCGTGAAAGTGGAAGGCCAGTAAGTAGATTATTGCAGTAGTCAAGTCGGGAAATAACAAGGGAGTGGATTATTTGCTTTGTGGTGCTAGCACTCAGAAAAGGGCGAATCTTGGAAATATTGCGTAGATTGTTTCGACAGGACGTAGAAAGCGATTGGATATGGGGGGATGAAGGATATATTTGAGTCAAGGGTAACTCTGAGGCAGCGGACTTGGGGTGGTGGGGAAATGGGGATGCCGTCAACATGGATAGAGACGTCAGAAGTCGGCATAGAGCTTGAGGTGGAGATAAGAAGGAGCTCAGTCTTGGACATGTTAATCTTTAGTTGGTGAGAGTCCATCCAGGAAGAAATACCAGATAAGCAGTCGCTGACACGAGAAAGGACAGAGGTAGAGAAAGCAGGGGTGGAGAGGTAGATCTGGGTGTCATCAGCATAGAGGTGATATTTGAAGCCAAAACTGTTGATAAGTTTACCTAGCAAAGAAGTATAAATGGAGAAGAGTAGAGGACCCAGAACAGATCCTTGAGGTACTCCAACAGAGGCATTGGAGAGGAGGAGTCACCGGCAAATTACACAGAAAAGGACCTGTCAGAAAGATAGGAGTGAATCCAGGAAAGAGCAGTGTCACAGAGGCCTAAAGAGCTAAGGGTCTGTATGAGGAGGGAGGTGGTCAACTGTGTCGATGGCAGCTGAGAGGTCAAGTAAGATGAGTATAGAGTAGTGGCCAATATTTTTAGCAGAGAGAAGATCGTTAGTAACCTTGGTAAGGGCCGTCTCAGTTGAGTGTTTGGGGCAGAATCTGGATTCCGGGGGGTCAAGCAAGCAGTTGGTGGACAGGAAGTGGGTTAGGCGATTTTAAACTAGTTTTTCAAGGAGTTTTGATGTTAGTGGAAGCAGTGATATGGGGCAGTAGCTTTCAGGAGAATTAGGGTCGAAGGAGGATTTTTTGAGTATGGGAGATGGGAATGATCCGGTAGAGAGAGAGAGAGGTTGTAGATATGGGTAAGAGCAGGAATGCGGTTGGAAGATAGGGAGTGTATTAGATGTGAAGGGATAGGGTCGAGCGGGCAGGTAGTGAGGCGTGAGGAAGATAGTAAGGAAGAAACTTCATTCTCAGTGGCTGGATGGAAGATGCAGAGGGTGGCAGAGGGAGTAACTGGGCCTGTTGATGGAATATTGCAGGTTGGTGTTGGGATGTGGCTCCGGCTAGTATGTGTTTTGTTTAAAAAGTAGTCTGCCAGGTTTTGAGCACTAAAGACAGACGGGGGGTGGAGCAGGTGGGTAGAGGAGAGAGTTAAAGGTGGAGAAGAGTCGTTTAGGGTTCAAGGAAAGAGTAGATATGAGAGAAGAGAAGTAGGTTTGCTTGGCTAAGTGAAGGGCAGAAGTGTATGAATGAAGAATAAACTCAGTGTATGAAATCAGGTTCAGAGTGAGTTTTCCTCCAGACACGCTCAGCAGTACGGGAGCATTTTTGCAAATAGCGTGTTTGCTGAGAGTGCCAGGGCTGTAACTGACGGCATGATGTTTTGCGCAGTTGGGGAGGGGCAAGTGTGCCTATTGCAGATGAGAGAGTTTTGTTATAGTGGGCTGTAGTGAGACCAGGGCAGGTTATAGTGGAAGTGTAAGGGAGGAGATCTTGAATGATTTTTAAAAATAAGAGCGGATCCACAGCATGTAGATTTCTACAGGTGCCGGGGCGGGATGGAGAAGTGGGTTTAACCGTTGCATTAATATTATAGGAAACCAGGTGATGGTCTGAAATTAGAAAAGGGCGACAGGTGAGGTCAGATATAGAATAGAGGTAGGAAAATACCAGATCAATGGAGTGCCCATCATGGTGAGTAGGGAATATGGTGGACTGTGAGAGACGGAAGGAGTATATGGGAGAAAGAAGTTTAGAGACAGCAGAGGCAGACGGGTTGTCAATGGAATGTTCAAGTCCCCAAGAATTAGGGTTGGTATATTTGTAGAGAGAAAGTGAGGAAGCCAGGCGGCAAAGTTGTCAAGAAATTGGGATGTTTGTCCAGGAGGGCAATAGATGACTGCTAAGGGAGAGGGGGGGAGAACAGGCAAATACAGTGGACTTCAAAGGAGGAGAAGGAGAGAGATGGGATTGGAGGTAGGTACTGATAAGTGCAGGAGGGAGAGAGCAGGATCCCAACACCTTTGTCGCATTTCTCACCTGGCCTAGGGGTATGGCTAAATTGAAGACCACCATGAGAGCAGCAGTGGAAACGGTGACGGAAGAAGATAGCCAAGTTTCGGTAATTGCTAAAAGGGTGAAAGCATTTGATATAAACAGGTCATGAAAGGTTGTAAGTTTGTACCAGACAGAGCGAGAGTTCCATAGTGCGCAAGTGAAAGGAGTGTGTGCGTATGGAATGCATTGGATGGAAATGAGGTTATGTGTGTTGCTTTTATTAAAGTTTATATAAGGAGTGCGTGATTGGGTAATGGTGGGAGAGATGTTGCCTGATGCTAATAGCAGCAAGATGGAAAGTAAGAGTAGGTAGGAATGAGATTTAAAGCAGTGGGGGTAATTCTGTGAGGTGGTGCAGTTTAGTGACATAGATTTTAAAATAGAAAGTAGTTCATGAGAGCTAAGGTAAGGAGAGAGGGGCCTATATAAACTGAATGTGGAGAAGGGTAAGGTATGATCATGTGAGCAAGCCTGTGGAATAAGCATAAGACTGTTGAAAGGAAAAGTAGTCCTGAAAACATAGCAGAATATTAAGTGCAAAAGATTGTTTTTGAAATGAAAATACTTAGTTTGCCTCAAATCTTCAATTCGTGCTCAATTCTTAGTGCTGCCACTTAAAGATGGTCACTTAGATGGGAGCTTAGAGGAATGTGTGCTCTGCAAATGCTTTCCCTATAAAGCTGATATTAGATTTATAGAGCTTCTGCAGACAGATGAGTTTAATAAATTAATTAAGTGGAGACAGGGAGATGAGTGACAGCCAGGTGATAAAAATTAAGAACTAGAACTAGATCAAAGGGATAGATGCAAGTAAAACAATATTGGGTGGGGATTAGTTAATTAAGCTAATTTAAGAAATAAGGAGATGCAAATGCTGGGGACAGGCTATGATCAGATACAGGCATAGAAAGAGGTTTACATGGGAGACATACCAGAGGATAATTTTTAAAGCAGTGTTAAAAAGATCCAGGAAGAGACAGCAGTTTACATGGAAGACATACCGGAGAATACGTTTTAAGGTTGCCATTTCCCTTGTTCAGAGTAGACCTGGCTGGTATTACAGGGCTGGACTGACCTTTTAGGCAGATCAGACTGATATACTTCAGGAAAGTTCTCCTCTGGGAAAAGCACAATTGGGCTAAAATAAGCTACCCCAGGTGCTAACCGGGTCATAGAACAAGCCTCTGAGCTGTTGTACTGGCAGACTACTTCTCTTTCTGTATTTAACTTAACTTTACTAAACTTTCCTTTCATGTAACAACCAATTAAAAATGAGGAGTAAAATAGCCTGTCAAATAATGCTCTATTTCCCCTCTTGCCGTCACAAAGTAAGTAAAAATACATTTCTTCACAAAAGGATGTTTCTCTAAAGATCTTGGTTAAAGAGCAAACTCTAAAACTATAGGATTTAGATACAGCATACAAAAATAATTTGCCATGTACTTCTATTATCAGATTCGCTTCATTTTCTTGGTATCCTTTGTTGAAGAAGCAGCAATGCACTACTGGAAGCTAGCTGCACACACAGGGTAAGCCAATCACAAGAGGCATATAGATGTAGCCACCTATCAGCACCTATCTCCCAGTTGTGTGTTGCTGCTCCTGAGTCTACCTAGGTATGCTTTTCATCTAAAGATACCCAGAGAATAAAAAGACTGATAAAAGAAGTAAAATGAAAAGTTCTTCGATTGCATGCTCTATCTAAATAATAAAACTAAAACTAAATTTTGATTTTACTGTCCTTTTAAAGTTCTTCAAGAAAATGAATAGGTGACTAGCTGAAGCAGATGAACTGTAGAAATATGTGAACCAAAATCCAAATAATATTTTAGCATTAGACCAACTGGCAGGAGAAAGTATATATTGGAGAGATTGTTACTGTTTAGAAAGATAGATAATGGCGGTGGCGGACTGCAATCATCCCGATTGGATTGGGATGATTGACCCCCCCTGCTAGCAGCTGATTGGCTGAGAATGTGCAGGGCGCGGCATTGCACAAGCATTTCACTAGAATTGCTTGTGCAATGATAAATGCTGATAGCTTATGCTGTCAGCATTTATCGATGTTGGGCAGGCATGATTTGCTACAGCGGATCATGTCTGCCCATCATTTGATAAATCTACCACAATCCGTGTATTACACATTTCCCAGTTTTGCATAAACAACATTGTTATATTATTATACCTTTTACTGACTATGATTACCTGTATCTACGCCTCTGCAGACTGCTCCTTATCTCAGAACTTTTTTAAATCTTGCATTTTAGCCAATCCAGTGCTGGTTCTTGTATAATCATTATCATTCTCCACTGTAGTAAGTACAATATTATCTGTTTGGCATACATGAACTAGCACTGTTTAGCTGTTGTCCAATATTTAAAAAGCATTGAGATAAAGGACGTCCTGCTGGGGCTTAGAAACAGCCAAATTTAGAGGTTTTAAAGTATATTAATATAACAATGTTGGTTATGCAAAGATGGTGGTAAAGGTAGACTGTGCCTTTAAGTCCCTCCTGCTGAATGGGTGCCAAATTAAAGGGACAGTTCACTCAAATATTTTCTCCCATTTAATTTGTTCCCAATGATCCATTTTACCTGATGGAGTGTATTACGTTGTTTAAAGTAGCTTCTTTACCCCTATTTTGGCCTTTGAAATAGCTGATTTAGCTTCTGATTTCCTAACCTATACTAAAAGTCTTGATACTGGAGTCTCAGCTATTGAATTGCCAAGTAAACAAAGCCAGCAGAAGAAATTAAACTCACAGTGGGGTGCAGGATAGTTAAAGGGACACTGAACCCAAATGTTTTCTTTCATGATTCAGATAGAGCAGGCAATTTTAAGCAACTTTCTAATTTACTCCTAATATCAAATTTTCTTCATTCTCTTAGTATCTTTATTTGCAAAGCAAGAATGTAAGTTTAGATGCCGGCCCATTTTTGTTGAACAACCTGGGTTGTTCTTGCTGATTGGTGGATAAATTCACCCACCAATAAACAAGTAATGTCCAGTGTCCTGAACCAAAAATTGTCTGGCTCCTTAGCTTAGATGCCTTCTTTTTCAAATAAAGATAGCAAGAGAACGAAGAAAATTTGATAATAGGAGTAAATAAGAAAGTTGCTTAAAATTGTATGCTCTACCATACTCCGATATCTCTTGAGTTTCAATTAAGCCCCCCAAAGATTAAAAATACTGGGTTTTATTTCCCACGATATCTAGCTTCCAACTTAAAATTCAAAAACTGGCTCAATCAAAGATTTCGCGAATATGCTTTTTTTAATCGTGAATATATATCTCTACCTGCTCTGTTTTGGGAATCAGCCAAAGCGGTTCTGCGGGGGGAAATACTAGCATATAGTATATCTAGGACTAAAAGACTCAAAGCTAGAGAAAGGGAACTATTGAGGGCAGTCACTAATGCTTACAATCGTTATATATACCAGAGAACTTCAGAAAATTGGCTTAGATATACCACTGCATTAGCAGAAAGAGACTCTTGTTTAATGTATAAAGCCACCCAGAGAGATCTTAAGTGGCAGGCTAAGCTGTATCATTATGGCAATAAAACCGGGAAACTTTTGGCAAAGCTAGTTAAATTTGACAAAGCTTCCCCCATAATAAAACAAATAGATTCGGAAGGTAAACTTTTTAAATCACCAGAAGAAATACTTTAGTGTTTTTGAGGATTATTATAAAGCTTTATACTCTGCTAGGATCTCAAGCAATACGGAACAAGAAGAGTTTTGGAAAAAAATATCTTTTCCGACTCTAACCCCTGAGCTACTCGAAACATTATACTCTCCTATTACTGACATAGAAACCTCTATAATAATTCAGAATCTAGCTCTTAATAAAACTCCGGGACCAGATGCTCTCCCGAATGAACTCTATAAAAATATTATTACCTGAAATAACAACATATTTAACCTCACTCTTTAACGATTTATATATTAAAGGTAATAAGCCAACATACACAGCCCTTATTTCTTCTATAAAGTACGGCGAATCCATTAATTCATCCTTTACTTGTGGGATATTATCCTCCTGCTAACAGGAAGTGGCAAAGAGCACCACAGCAGAGCTGTCTATATAGCTCCTCCCTTAGCTCCACCCCCCAGTTATTTTCTTTGCCTACTCTAAGTACTAGGAAGGGTAAAGTGAAAGAGGTGATAAAATATTAGTTTTTAATTTCTTCAAGCCCAAGTACTTCTAGTGCGTCTAATTATTTCACCCTGCAAGATATGGCCGCAGTTATGAATACTACCCCCACAGAGGTTTTATTTAAGCTGCCTGGGTTGCAGGGGAAGTGCAGTAGGTCTGGTGTGAGAACAAATGCTGAGCCCTCTGACGCTTTATTAGCCATATCTGATGTACCCTTACAATCTTCTGAGTTGGGGGTGAGGGATTTGCTGTCTGAGGGAGAGATTTCTGATTCAGGAAAGATGTTCCCTCAGACAGACTCAGATATGACAGCTTTTAAATTTAAACTAGAACATCTCCGCTTATTGCTCAGGGAGGTTTTAGCGACTCTGGATGACTGTGACCCTATTGTAGTTCCAGAGAAATTGTGCAAAATGGACAGATATCTAGAGGTTCCTGCCTACACTGATGTTTTTCCGGTCCCTAAGAGGATTTCGGACATTGTTACTAAGGAGTGGGATAGACCAGGTATTCCGTTCGCTCCCCCTCCTACTTTTAAGAAAATGTTTCCCATATCAGACACCATGCAGGACTCGTGGCAGACGGTCCCTAAGGTGGAGGGAGCTATTTCTACCCTGGCTAAGCGTACAACTATACCTATTGAGGACAGTTGTGCTTTCAAAGATCCTATGGATAAAAAATTAGAGGGTCTCCTAAAGATTTTTTTGTTTTAAATGGTACCGGTGTGTACTATTTACTCTCAGGCAGCAGATGGATGAAGACTTCTGCCTGGTGGATGATGATCTTAGCATTTGTAACTAAGATCCAGTGCTGTTCCCACAGAGGCTGAGGGGTACAAGAAACTTCAGTGTGAGGAACGTTTTCATGCTATATAGCAGTGAGGTATGTTCAGTCATTTTTTCTGGAGAGACTGTGTATTTCAGAAAGGCTGACAGTATCCCCATGAGGGTAAGGGTAAGCAGTAATCCTAAAAGCTATAGAAAGGCATTACTAAGCTTGCATAATGGGCTAATTAAAAAATTGTTGACACTGAGTTTTGAATGTTTGTGGGCAAACGTTTTATGAACTGGGAGTGCTGTTTTTTGGGCAACTTTATTGAGGGTACACTTGGCTTATTTTTTGGGTCTCATTTTGGGTCTTTGAGGCTGTAGAGACATCGAGTGAGATGGACGGGGCCTATTTTCGCGCCTCAGATGCGCAGTTGTTTTCACTCTGCAAGTAGCAAGCTCCAACTCCTGAGGGCCCTTGTGGATGTTTTGGGCCAAATCGAAGCTTTAACCCCATATTTGCAATCCCTGAGGGCAGGTAGGCGCCACAGCAGGGCTGTGGCAAGGTGCTGGGGGTGTTTTTTCCGGATTTAGGCCTTATTTCAATCTGGTTTGCACAATAAAGGGTTAAATGTTAAATTTTCTTGTGGGGCAAACTTAACTACACTTATTGAGTCTGCTATCAAAAATTTTAAACATTTGGTGTATTTTAAAGCAGTTTTGCAGAACGTGTATGCTTTTTTTCTCTTAAAGGCGCAGTACCGTTTTTTAAGATTGTTATTTTTTTCACTAAATAAAGTGTATTCATGCAACTTCCAAAAAATGCAGCACTCGTGGGACACTGTAAGATTAAAAAACTTCAAATTTTATTTCATATCATAAAAAGGTGAGGTATAGATCAGGGAATTAACCCCTTACGCGTTTCGTGGGCACTTAGTCATAGGAATGTTATCCCTAGGATTTTGTCCTTTCTCCAAGAAGGATTGGAGAAGGGGCTATCAGCGAGTTCCTTATCAATTCTACTGCACAAGCGTCTGGCAGATGTTTCAGACGTTCAGTCGTTCTGTCAGGCTTTAGTTCGAATCAAGCCTGTGTTTAAACCTGTTGCTCCGCCATGGAGTTTGAATTTAGTTCTTAAAGTTCTTCAAGGGGTTCCGTTTGAACCTATGCATTCCATAGATATTAAGCTTCTATCTTGGAAAGTTCTGTTTTTAGTTGCTATCTCTTCGGCTCGAAGAGTTTCTGAACTATCTGCATTGCAATGCGACTCGCCTTATCTGGTTTTCAATGCAGATAAGGTGGTTTTGCGTACCAAACCTGGATTCCTTCCTAAGGTTGTTACTAATAGGAATAACAATCAGGAAATTGTTGTTCCTTCTCTGTGTCCTAATCCTTCCTCTAAGATGGAGCGTCTGTTGCACAACTTGGACGTGGTTCGTGCTTTGAAGTTTTACTTGCAAGCAACCAAAGATTTCCGTGAAACATCTTCTTTGTTTGTTGTCTATTCTGGAAATCATAGAGGTCAAAAAGCTACGGCTACCTCTCTTTCTTTTTGGCTGAAAAGCATTCATCCGTTTGGCATATGACACTGCTGGACAGCAGCCTCCTGAAAGGATTACAGCTCACTCTACTAGAGCGGTGGCTTCCACATGGGCTTTTAAAAATGATGCTTCTTTTGAACAGATTTGTAAGGCTGCGACTTGGTCTTCGCTTCATAACTTTTACAAATTTGATACTTTTGCTTCTTCGGAGGCTATTTTTGGGAGAAAAGTTCTTCAAGCAGTGGTTCCTTCTGTTTAACCATCTGTCTTGTCCATCCCGTTCATCCGTGTCCTGTAGCTTTGGTATTGTATCCCACAAGTACAGGATGAATCCGTGGACTCGTCGTACCTTATAGAAGAAAAGTAAATTTATGCTTACCTGATAAATTGATTTCTTCTATGGTACGACGAGTCCACGGCCCGCCCTGTCATTTTAAGACAGATTATATTTTTTTATTTTAAACTTCAGTCACCTCTGCACCTTTTAGTTTCTCCTTTTTCTTCCTGTACCTTCGGTCGAATGACTGGGGGGTGGAGCTAAGGGAGGAGCTATATAGACAGCTCTGCTGTGGTGCTCTTTGCCACTTCCTGTAAGCAGGAGGATAATATCCCACAAGAAGGATTGAAGAAGGGGTTATCAGCTAGTTCCTTAAAGGGACAGATATCTGCTTTATCAATTCTACTGCACAAACGTCTGGCAGATGTTCCAGACGTTCAGTCGTTCTGTCAGGCTTTAGTTAGAATCAAGCCTGTGTTTAAACCTGTTGCTCCACCATGGAGTTTGAATTTAGTTCTTAAGGTTCTTCAAGGGGTTCCGTTTGAACCTATGCATTCTATAGATATTAAGCTTCTATCTTGAAAAGTTCTGTTTTTAGTTGCTATCTCTTTGGCTCGAAGAGTTTCTGAACTATCTGCACTGCAATGCGACTCACCTTATCTTGTTTTCCATCCTGATAAGGTGGTTTTGCGTACCAAACCTGGATTCCTTCCTAAGGTTGTTACTAATAAGAATATTAATCAGGAAATTGTTGTTCCTTCTCTGTGTCCTAATCCTTCCTCTAAGAAGGAGCGTCTATTGCACAACTTGGACGTGGTTTGTGCTTTAAAGTTTTACTTGCAAGCGACCAAAGATTTTCGTCAAACATCTTCTTTGTTTGTGGTCTGTTCTGGAAAACGTAGAGGTCAAAAAGCTACGGCTACCTCTCTTGCCTTTCTGCTAAAAAGCATCATCCGTTTGACATACGAGACTGCTGGACAGCAGCCTCCTGAAAGAATTACAGCTCACTCTACTAGAGCGGTGGCTTCCACATGGGCTTTTAAAAATGATGCTTCTGTTGAACAGATTTGTAAGGCTGCGACTTGGTCTTCGCTTCATACCTTTTCCAAATTTTACAAATTTGATACCTTTGCTTCTTCGGAGGCTGTTTTTGGGAGAAAAGTTCTTCAAGCAGTGGTGCCTTCTGTTTAACCATCTGTCTTGTCCCTCCCGTTCATCCGTGTCCTGTAGCTTTGGTATTGTATCCCACAAGTACAGGATGAATCCGTGGACTCGTCGTACCTTATAGAAGAAAAGTAAATTTATGCTTACCTGATAAATTGATTTCTTCTATGGTACGACGAGTCCACGGCCCGCTCTGTCATTTTAAGACAGATTATATTTTTTGATTTTAAACTTCAGTTACCTCTGCACCTTTTAGTTTCTCCTTTTTCTTCCTGTACCTTCGGTCGAATGACTGGGGGTGGAGCTAAGGGAGGAGCTATATAGACAGCTCTGCTGTGGTGCTCTTTGCCACTTCCTGTTAGCAAGAGGATAATATCCCACAAGTAAAGGATGAATCCGTGGACTCGTCGTACCATAGAAGAAATTAATCAGGTAAGCATAAATTTACTTTTTTAAACAAGGGAAAGACCCCACCAAAAAAGATTCGTATAGACCCATCATGCTGTTAAACACAGACTATAAAATTCTCACCGCTATCCTGGCACACAGACTCTAACCTCTTCTCACTAAACTCATCCATAAAGACCAAGCGGGGTTCTTGTTGAATCACAACTCCTCAGCCAAAATAAGAGAGGTATTTCTTACAATAGACTATTTTAAAAGGTTGGGGGAGACTGCGAGAGAGGGGGGAGAGGACACCTCGGATATGGCAATCATCTTAATAGACGCTGAAAAAGTGTTGGACTCAGTACACCATGATCATATATTATTCACCCTTCAGCAGTTCGGCCTCAGAGATAACTTTCTTAATTTTGTTAATAATTTATAACAAAATGCTGCCACAAAAATCTTAGTAAATGGTCGTATGACCCAAAATATAATCTTGGAAAGAGGTACTAGGCAGGGGTGTCCTCTCTCCCCACTTCTCTTTGATCTCGCACCAACTCGAAGGAATTAGAATTGGAAATAAGGAACTCCAAATTGCATTATACGCAGATGATGTCCTAGTATACATATCGAACACTTATAGAAACATTCCTAAACTTCTCTCAATAATAGAACAGTTCGGATCTTTCTCTGGCTACAAGGTCAATGCCACAAAATTTGAGTTACTGTGGATTAAACAGACTAAGATTATGCCTACAGCAGTTCCTTTCAGCATAGTGCAAGACTCATTTAAATACTTAGGTATTTGGATATCTTCTAATCCGGATAACTGGTATAACTTGAACATACTCCCAATACTTAATAAAATAAAGGAAGCATTTAAAGGTTGGCAGAACCTTCCTTTATCTTTATCAAGACGCATAACCCTCTATAAGATGATTCTTCTCCCCAAAATTCTTTACGTCCTCCAGAACACTCCCCTGATTCTTAAAACAAAAGATATCTTATCATTTAATCTGGCTTTACGATCTTTTATATGGCAGAATAAGAAACCCAGAATTTCTTTACCTCTCCGTCTATATAATCAGGTGTTTTTGGCACAAATCGTGATAGACTGGTTGAATAATAGCAATTATGTAACAAACTGTGAACTCAAAAGCAGTATAACTTATCCACTCTCTTTGATAGCTTTAATACACTGCGATAAAAATATAATCCCTTCTGAAATAAAAAGATTAAAATCCATCTACAGCCCGATCCAAATGTGGAAAAAAAACTTGTAAGTCTTTACATGTCAATTTTAAGGTCTCAAGATATATCCCATTAGTGAATAATCCCCAGTTCCAAGCAGGGATACAATCAGCTCTTTTCAAGAAATGGGAAACCTTAGGTCTTGCTAAGACTCATTATTTATTAGACTTCGAGAGAAGTTGTGTTGTCTTTTAATACCCTCAAAGAGGACCATCATCTATCTAATAAAACTTTCTTTGCTTATCTTCAAGCAAGACATTTTGTTTCTAAACTGATAAATGAACATGGCTGGGACTGGTCCCTAGGAACACTTGAGAATTGGCTTCTTTTGGCTAAAAACGGGCTTATGTCAATCTCATATATTTATTAAACCCTGATTGCAGTCAATGCTTCAAATATAATGGCAAAAATGCATTCTAAATGGGCCGATTTGTTAGGGCAAGATTCTCTGGATTCTACTCTACTTACCTCCTCGATCCAAGTGACCCTACACACTACTCTCTCTGCTTCTTGGAGGGAGTCACAGGTTAAGCTACTACATATGACTCACTTCACTCCAGAGAAAGGGTTTAAATGTCGAAACATTAGTTTTAATAAATGCCCAAAATGTTCTTATCCATCGGCTAACCTTTTGCACATGATATGGGACTGCCCAAAAATCAAAAACTTCTGGTTAAAGATACAATTTTGGCTCACTAAAACGGTAGGCATACCTCTTCTTATGTTAACACCAGTTAAGATAATCTTTCTTGACGAAGATACAGGTCCTTCGCAGGTTAGTACTAAAACAATAAACCTAGTGATTCTTGCCGTTAGATATTTGATCCTGAAGAAATGGAAAATAAGTTAAATTCCAACTATTTCAGAAGTAAAAAACTGTTTGAAAAAACAATGCATTATCGAACAGTTTGACACTAATTTACAAAATGACAAAGATGTGAAGAGTTTTTTCTCTAAATGGTCAAAGTTTATTAAAATCCTCTCCCCTAATGAGATTGAACATCTAATATACCCCTTTAGGAGCACTGAACTGATTCTTTTAGGTTTATGGTATAGCCACACGCATTTTAAATTATTTTTTTTATTATTTTTTTTTTCCCTCCAGAATTAATGGTTAGAGGGATTATTTTAGGAATCAACACATTAGAGGACGTATCTAATAGCTAGACTATTCATAATCCCTGTTTTAATTCTATTATCATTTAGGCTTGAGCTCCCCTGCAGTAATAGGAAGATTAGTAATATATCTCAGTATACTTTGGAGAGAACTTTTGGTTGGTGTGCTGGATAGTTCTGAAAAATCTCCAAGGGGAACAAAGATCTCTTAAGTTATATGACTGGTTTAAAATAATCTTTATTGAAATATAAAAAATAGAACATGTACAGAGTTATTTAATGTTGATTTTTTTTTTTTTTTTTTTTAATTGATGAAATTGTGAAAAAAAAATTTATTTTTCTGTTATTTTTTGTGTGTTTTGGTTGTAACAAGAAAATAATAAAGATAAAGGATATAAAAAAAAATGCATGCTCTATCTGAATCAAGAAAGAAAAAAATTGGGTTCAGTGTCCCTTTAAGTAATAAAATGATAATGTTCCATTGTTCTCTCTATGTATTGATCTTTAGTTTTCCAGGCAAATATAAGATAAGGAAGCAAGTGTGTGTACACAAAGTGATAACATAATGAGATCTGATATTACCTGAAGCTCAACCCATTGTTGTGTGGTTTAAAAGCACACAAACAGCTACTTCATTTACACAAATAAACCTGCAAATGCAATTTTTCATACATTTTATACTCTGCAGCTGGTATAACAAGTGATTGAATATACATTAATATGAAAACAATTTTACAGTGTACTGTCCCTTTAAACATCTCTTTCAGTCATGATACAACACACCCAACAAGCATTGGAGGAGAAACAGCTGCACAGAGAGTGAGTGAGAGAGAGAAAGAAAAAAAGAATAACTCATAGTGTAGTCCATTAAAGGGACACTGAAACCAATTTTTTTCTTTTGTGATTCAGATAGAGCATGCAATTTTAAGCAACTTTCTAATTTACTCCTATTATAACATTTTCTTCGTTCTCTTGCTATCTTTAAAAAAAAAAGAATGCATCTAAGCTTTTTTTGGGGTTTAGAACTCTGGATAGCACTTTCTTATTGGTGGATTAATGTATCCACCAATCAGCAAGGACAACCCAGGTTGTTCACCAAAAATGGGCCGGCATCTAAACTTACATTCTTGCATTTCATATAAAGATACAAAGAGAATGAAGAAAATTTGATAATAGGAGTAAATTAGAAAGTTGCTTAAAATGTCATGCTCTATCTGAATCACAAAAGAAAAAAAATTGGGTTCAGTGTCCCTTTAACAAATCTAGACAGGTCAGAAGGCTCACTAATGCACTACACAATGGGTTATTCTCTCTAAATTTTATATGCATAGTGGAGGATTTTAAACTCATTTTTCTCCTCCCCATAATTTTAAAAAAGTTTTAATCTTTTAAGCATTTAACAGCACAAATATTAGAATTAGAAAGAAAATTCTGGATAGAAAATGGAAGATTAATTAGTTCTAGTAGGCGATTTAGATATTTGCAGAAAATATTGTATTTTGAGTAGAACTAACAGATTTTTTTAAAAACTATATAAACACATATATTCTGAGCAATTTGTATGTTGATTTGAAACCTGGGAAGTCCATGAACCTCCTTTTGTTGATTGACCGCAGGTGGCTTCCTACTCAAGGAGGTTTGTATCCATTTCTAGTATAAAGTCTGTTTATGGCTCCACCATTCCAAACCTGAATGTTAGGGAGTCGTTAAGTTCCTGTTTGGCTTCTGAGGATCAAAATAGTGAGTTTTTAGTCTTAGAAGTGCTGTGTAATGAATTGTCTTTGGAAAATTGCTTGAATTTAAGATGATAGAAGACCAATTATCCTTGCCAACTGGCACAGAATTATGTCTGATATCTTATTGTTAAAGTTTTGTATTGCAAAACTTTCAAAATTATCTTCTTAGGTAACTAATCTATAAAAACTGCAATTGTGCTTAAAGTGAATGTCAACTTTCATGATAAAGTGCCCGTTTTTTAAAAAAATTATTAAAAACAGAGGCACTTTCATTCATGAAAGTTTACATTGCACTGGATTTTACAAATACTTACCTTATTCTCCTGAAACGCTGGATCGCCGATCCCCCGCCTGCTTCTTTCTGCTGTACTTACACAGCAATGACGAAATTGGCTTCCTCCAATCACGGCATGGCCTCACCAGATGGGCGCTCCTGGGGGGAAGCCGTGATTGGAGGAAGCCGGTTTCATCATTGCTGACGAAGTACAGAGGACCTGCAGGCGGGGGATCGGTGTTTCAGGAGAAGAAGGTAAGTATTTGTAAAATCCGGTGTAATGTAAACTTTCATGAATGAAAATGACCCTGTTTTTAATAGTTTTCCTTCTTAATATAAGGAGAGTCCACGGTATCATTCCTTACTGTTGGGAATACTGAACCTGGCCTCCATAGACATCATTCTTTTTGCCAGGTTCCGTCTCAGACCTTTACAACTGTGCATGCTGAGGCAGTGGAACGGTGATCATTTAGATCTGTCTCAACAGATTGTATTAGACAGCCGGTCGAGACAATCGCTCTCTTGGTGGCTCTGTCCAGATAATCTGTCCTGAGGGACATGCTTCTTAAGACCATTGTGGGAGATTGTGACTACGGACGCAAGCCTATCCGGATGGGGAGCTGTTTGGGATGCCAGGAAGGCACAGGGGTTGTGGACTCAGGAGGAGTCCTCCCTCCCGATCAATATTTTGGAACTACGGGCAATTTTCAAGGCCTTGAATGCTTGGCCACTTCTGGGTTCGTCCCAGTTTATCAGATTCCAATCAGACAATATAACCTCAGTGGCTTACATCAACCATCAGGGGGAAACAAGTAGTTCTTTGGCGATGAAGGAAGTATCTTAAATTCTGGAGTGGGCAGAGTCCCACAGCTGTTCGCTGTCAGCGATCCACATTCCGGGTGTGGACAACTGGGAGGCGGATTTTCTCAGCAGGCAATCCTTCCATCTAGGGGAATGGTTTCTCCATCCCGAGGTGTTTGCAGAGATATGCAGCAACTGGGGGATGCCGGAGATAGATCTCATGGCAAATTCCTCCATTACCACGTCTTCCTCGAGTGGTGGCCCACATCAAGCAGGAGCGGGTATCAGTAATCCTGATTGTTCCATCATGGCTGCGAAGAACGTGGTTCGCTGATCTAGTGGGGATGTCCTCATCTCCTCTGTGGAAGTTACCTTGTCGCAGAGACCTGCTGATACAAGGTCCATTTGTTCATTAAAATCTAGATTCTCTGAGGCTGACTGCATGGAGATTGAACACTTAGTCTTAGTAAAAGAGAGGTTTCTCCGAGAGTGTTATTGATACTCTTATTCAAGCTCGTAAACCAGTTACTCTGCGTATCTACCACAAGGTGTGGAGGACCTACTTATTCTGGTGTGAAGAGGGTGGTTTTTCCTGGCACAGAGTTAAGGTTGTGGTGAGATGGGTTAATAAACTATGCACTGTGGAGGTAAAAGCTATTGAGTCTAAAAGAAGTAATCTCAAAAACTTCAAATGTAGGTAAATTCTGGGAAGGATAAGACTCTTAAGCGCTACTGCTTAATTACCCGATATGGAAAGATAGTCTTACTATGTAATTTGAATCAATAAATTCTGTTTATTTTGAGCACAATATAGATACAAACAGTTAGATCTAAAAGTTTGAAATAAAAATATAGTCTAAATCACTGTTTGTTAAAACAAATATTTAAAACAGATAGTTAAAACAAATAGGTTGGCCAACCTAAAAACATGAGTCGGATGAATCAATATAATATGCTATAATCTCATAGATGTATTGAATAAGCAAGTTAATATATTTATATATGTCTGGATATATTTGAGCCTAGGTAAAGATTGCAGATATTATTTGTGGATCTGATGTGGCGCAATTTATGATACAATAAAGTATTCACAAAGAATATTTGCAATGTTTTGTGATATTAATTTCAGTGTAAAAATAAAAACATACAAACAATTCATCAATAGTATCAGCCTTAAACGTATAAATGATTACATAAAATAATTTAGTAAAATACTGAAAGGATTAAAGTCTTTTTGTAGAGAACCTGGAAATAGCAGTATACTGCTTAAGCTGGTAAGTGTTAAAAGAGTGGAAGTCTTTATTGCTGCAATTGTATGCTCGACAATGAACTGCTTATTAAGCTTCGCTGTTATGTCCTTCATAAATGTTTATGTGTGGGTGTGTCACTAGGCAAGTTTTTGGAGTCGGCAAAAGTAAAGTTATAGAGTACTGCTTTGTGATTGGCGTGATCCGCTTTTTACATGAACTTTCTTAATGTACTCACAGTTACAGGTGTCTTTAGCGGTTTTTTCTGTTCGTCTATCTCTGTTGTTTTTGATTTTCGTGTTGTCCCTTTTTTTTGAGTGCCTTTTGTCCACACTGTATGTTCGTGGTGGAGTGAATGCTGGAATTGTTGCAATGGTGTGTGGTTACTGTTAGCAATGCGTTTCAGCTGTTTAAAACAGCCTTTTTCAAGCATCCTTGCTACCTTGAAGATTTCCACAAGTTCACTCTTGTAGTGTAGTGGACCGCAAAGCCAACATCTGATCTGATCTACAAACATAACGCTTGAAAGGAACATTAAGCGTTTCCACAAATAAACCACAAACTACTGCTAACTCCTTGCTACCTTGAAGATTTCCACAAGTTCACTATTGTAGTGGACCGCAAAGCCAACATCTGATCTGATCTACAAACATAACGCTTGAAAGGAACATTAAGCGTTTCCACAAATAAACTGCAAACTACTTAGTCCTTTTTTTCGGACCGCCAAGAAACAACAGAAGCACGAAGGAACCTGCTGACACCTGCAAAGGGAAGTACTCTGAAACAAAGAGAGTACGGAGCTAACTCCCTGCTATTTGGAAGATTTAGGAGTGGTAACAGTAACCACACACCATTGCAACTATTCCAGCATTCACTCCACCACGAACATTCAGTGTGGACAAAAGGCACTCAAAAAAAAGGGACAACACGAAAATCAAAAACAACAGAGATAGACGAACAGAAAAAAACGCTAAAGACACCTGTAACTGTGAGTACATTAAGAAAGTTCATGTAAAAAGCGGATCACGCCAATCACAAAGCAGTACTCTATAACTTTACTTTTTTCGACTCCAAAAACTTGCCTAGTGACACACCCACACATAAACATTTACGAAGGACATAACAGCGAAGCTTAATAAGCAGTTCATTGTCGAGCATACAATTGCAGCAATAAAGACTTCCACTCTTTTAACACTTACCAGCTTAAGCAGTATACTGCTATTTCCAGGTTCTCTACAAAAAGACTTTCATCCTTTCAGTATTTTACTAAATTATTTTATTTAATCATTTATACGTTTAAGGCTGATACTATTGATGAATTGTTTGTATGTTTTTATTTTTACACTGAAATTAATATCACAAAACATTGCAAATATTCTTTGTGAATACTTTATTGTATCATAAATTGCGCCACATCAGATCCACAAATAATATCTGCAATCTTTACCTAGGCTCAAATATATCCAGACATATATAAATATATTAACTTGCTTATTCAATACATCTATGAGATTATAGCATATTATATTGATTCATCCGACTCATGTTTTTAGGTTGGCCAACCTATTTGTTTTAACTATCTGTTTTAAATATTTGTTTTAACAAACAGTGATTTAGACTATATTTTTATTTCAAACTTTTAGATCTAACTGTTTGTATCTATATTGTGCTCAAAATAAACAGAATTTATTGATTTAAATTACATAGTAAGACTATCTTTCCATATCGGGTAATTAAGCAGTAGCGCTTAAGAGTCTTATCCTTCCCAGAACAGAGTTAAGGTTGCCAGGATCTTCTCTTTTCTTCTCTTTGCTCTAGGATGGGCTGGAGAAGGGCCTTTCTGCTAGTTCCCTGAGGGGACAGATTTCAGCCCTGTCGGTTTTATTGCACAAGAAACTGGCTGAGCTTCCAGACGTCAAGTCCTTTGTTAAGGCCCTGATTAGGATCAGATCTGTGTTTAGATCTGGGGCTCCTCCTTGGAACCTAAATCTTGTTCTTCAGGTTTTGCAACAGGTTCCGTTTGAGCCTCTGCATTCCATTGACATTAATTTGTTATCTTGGAAGGTTCTCTCTTTATTGGCTATTGCCTCTGCGTGCAGAGTTTCTGAGATCTCTTCTTTGCAATGTGAGCCTTCTCATCTGATTTTTCATGCAGATAAGGTAGTTTTAAGTACTAAATTAGGTTTTCTTCCTAAGGTTGTGTCAGATCGCAACATCAATCAGGAGTTTGTGGTTCCTTCCTTGTGCCCTAATCCTCCTTCATCGAAGGAATGCTTACTTCACAATTTGGATGTGGTTCACGTCTTGAAGTTCTATCTTCAGGTTACTAAGGAGTTTAGACAATCTTCCTCTTTGTTTGTTGTCTATTCAGGGAAATGTAAGGGGCAGAAGGCTACTTAGACTTCCCTATCTTTTTGGTTAAGGAGTGTCATCCACTTAGCTTACGAGATAGCGGGACATTGTCCTCCTGAGAGGATAACGGCTCATTCCACTAGAGCAGTGGCTTCCTCTTGGGCCTTTAAGAACAAGGCCTCTATGGATCAGATTTTTAAGGCGGCTACCTGGTCCTCCTTACATACTTTTTTGTATGTTAGATGTTTTTGCTTCGGCTGAAGCAGCTTTCGGGAAAAAAGTTTTGCAGGCTGTGATGCCCTCTGAATAGGGTCCGC
The DNA here is from genome assembly GCF_027579735.1 of Bombina bombina. Taxonomy (NCBI): domain Eukaryota; kingdom Metazoa; phylum Chordata; class Amphibia; order Anura; family Bombinatoridae; genus Bombina; species Bombina bombina. The sequence continues at coordinate 308,834,818 of NC_069501.1, read as the reverse complement.
CTCTTCCTTTTTGTTCCCTCCCGTTATTGATTTAGTGTCCTCTGGGGCTTGGGTATAGTTTTCCCAACAGTAAGGAATGAAGCCGTGGACTCTACCTATCTTAGGAAGGAAAACATAATTTATGCTTACCAAATAAATTCCTTTCCTTCCGGATAGGGAGAGTCCACGGCCCCTGTCCGTTTTTTCTTGTCTATGGGCGGTCTCCTATTTAGTTTATTCTTCTGGCACAATTTATACCTTAATATTTCTCCTACTTTTCCTTGTTCCCTCGGCAGAATGACTGGGGTAATGAGGAAGTGGGAGGGATATTTAAGCCTTTGGCTGGGGTGTCTTTGCCTCCTCCTGGTGGACAGGTGTTGTATTTCCCAACAGTAAGCAATGTAGCCAGGAACTCTCCCTATCCGTAAGGAAAGAAATTTATCTGGTATCGGTGCCTATACCAAGTATTTGCATGAGTACTTATACTCATGCAAATGCACCGATACTTAAACAGATACTTCCAATTCCTACCCATACGCCATCTTTTGGCGTTTTTCAAACTGTATGTTCCCATTTAATTTTAAGCTGGAGTGGAGACTTAAAGGTATAAGAAAGTCAAAATTAAACTTGCATGTAATTTTAAGGCACTTTTAAATTCACTTCTATTTTCATATAAGCTTCGTTCTCTTGGTATAACTTGTTGAAAATTAATACGCACATATCCTACACTAGTGGGAGCTGGCTGCTAATTGGTGCCTGCACACATTTGTCTCTTGTGATTGGCTAACTGGATGTGTTCCGCTAGCTGCCAGTAGTGCAATACTGTTCCTTCAGAAAATGATAACAAGAGAATGAAGCAAAATTGATAATAGAAGTAAATTGGAAAGTTGTTTAAAATTGTTTGTTCTATCCAAATCATGAAAGAAAATTTTGGAGTTTTCTATCCCTTTAACTAAAAATTGTTCACTTCTGTTCTGCCAATACAAATTGCTGTTATTAGTATTATTGTACGTCAGAGCAGTGCTCCAAAAGCTGCTACTTTACTGCTGGAAGTCTACCTGGGAGAGATCACTATACCTCATTCAGACAAACCCCTGAAGTACTGGGCAGTTAATAAACTGAGATTTAATGGCCCAAAAATATCTTTCTGACCCATGCAGTAGTGTGAAAAGGGTGACTGTTCAGCTTAGCATCAAACGTCCTTACTGATAACAGAAACAGACTTAGAGATGAACATGCAGAGATGCTTCTGTTCCTTAATAAGAACTTGACGCTAACTTTTGAAAAATTATTCTAATTGCTAGATTGCCTGTTATACTGCTAATTCTCATCTTGCACAATTATGCTCAAAATATACTGTACTCTGAGGAACATCCTTAGCCAGGGCTGGACTGGGAATAAAAGCAGCCATGGAAAAATATGATTCTGTTGAGTCAGTAGAATACAAATGACCCATTTTTCTCAAAGGAGATTACTGGGATACTCCTTCCCCAATATTATTTTCAGAATTAAATTATATTACTTTGTATTAAGTACAAATGTCAGATTGATGAGTTATATAGACACCCTACTACCCAATTGCATCCAGTAATTACCCCTTTAAATTGTAGCTTTCCAGCCTCAGCTGCTGCAGTTGTTATTGATTGTTGTTATTAATATGTTATTGTAATATTTTTATTTATAAACATGTTCTGTGAACTTTGTGACAACAAGCACATAAAACTGTTTTATTATTTTAAAATGTCTTTTGAGATACAGTTCATAATGATAAAGAAGCGATCTTAAATCATTAGTCTGTATTGTGCTTGGTAAACCGTCATGACATACAAAAAAAGTATCGGTAATTAGTATCGGCGAGTATTTGAAAAAAAGTATAGGTACTTGTACTCTGTCTTAAAAAAAATGGTATTGGTGCAACCCTAGTTTCTACCTATTTCACCAGTACAAGACTATACCAGTACTAAATATAACACTGTTTTAAGAATGAAGAGTTTGATTTGTTCTTAGTATACATATTTTTGTCAAATGCATCAGTGAGATTGTATTCATTCATATTTTGTTTTCTACTCAAACCATTCTTGAATAAATGTTATTGTATGTATGTTTAATAATTTTAGTATATCCCTATTGTGTATCATAGGTGTTTACGTTTGTTTTTAGTGATGTTATTAAACTTTATTAATAATTTCCTTGTTCTGTGCAGTTCCATCACCCCGCCCAGAGGCCACATTTCATGAAAACAGTGTGTCAAATCGTGGTTCATCGCATCCAATTGATAGCAGTGGGGGAACTAACCACTCCAAAAGGCAATCTACTTTTGATCACTGGTGAGTGTCTACATTTATTTTTTTCCAGTTCCTGTATTTTATATATACATTACATATGTACAGTTAAGAGATTTTGCTTTGTGGAATAAAATGGTTATTTTTTCCCTACTTGGAGCCTATTTACTAAAGTGTTCATAGTTTCTACAGCTTGTAAATGTTTCTGTAAAATAACATGTAAAACTTTCTTTCAGTGGGGAGAGCAATGCCATATTGTCCACAATTAAAGTCCTGTGTTTTCTTACAGCCAACTCCTGTTCGCTTTAGAATGCCACAAAAATCAATCATTACTCACATGATAGAAAAACACTGAGCAATCTTACCCTGAGAGTATAACATTTTACGCAGATCTAAAAATCTTAGATAAAATGCCTCCTGGCATCTGGAAAGTCCTTGCATAAAGGAGCAGTAAACTGGAATGTAATATATATATATATATTAATATATATTAAAAAAAACATATCTGCCAAAAGTCCACCTACCATTTGTGTATTGAGGAGTAAACATTTCTGCATGGTTTTAAATATAGAATTTCTACAGCATTGTCAAATGATCATAAATACATTGCTACATATTGCTAAAAAAAAATGTGTTTTTATGGATCCCTGACCCCACCACACAACTATCGCACTGAAGTTACAATATGAAATTGCACAAATAAATAAAAAACATTTACTAAGTAACTCCTACCTACTCTGCAAATGAAAGGGATCTGCCGCCTAACTCTGGCACACACTGTACAAACTGAAGTGCCAAGTCTGTCTCACAATGTGCATAGTAGTTTAGTGCACACTCAGAAATCCTCTCAAATGCTAATGCTTTACTCCTTGTAATGACATTTCCAACGCTCAATAGCACTCTGCTGTAGCGCCCTCTGGTGGCTGCCAAAATGTACCCCCTGGGCCCCTGACAGGAGTCACCCTATTCACCCCCTGATGGCAGCCCTGCCTCCAGTTGACCCAAAAACATTAAACATTAATGCTGCAAATACCTCTGATCATGACTGAATATGAGGATCAAAGGCATCCATAAAGACTGAAGCTTGCAGGGTGAAGTTGAAGGTGCATATCCTAGAACAACATTGACAAAGCAACTGGAACTATTATTATTCAAGGGATCTACAATTAGGTTAGGCCCTCAGGGTTATGTACTACATGGGGGGTCTTTTAGAGATAGGAGTGATCAAAGTTGAATGTAGACGATTAGAGGGAATTAACTGCTTGGGGGCATGTGAGAAAGGGTTAAGTAGCTGGTGTATTTGTGGAGAGAGCTTTTAGTCTAGAACATAGTGTGTTAATTTATTGAATAGTATATTGAGGTGTAGGATACTAGCAAACAGGGGGATTATTAGTGTAGGTATAGTGGTAGTTATATTTTGGAGGGGTTAATTAGTTAGAGGGGGTATTGTGGTGGTTAGACACTAGCACACAATGAGGTAGGTGTTGCTTCAGTGATGTCCATATGCCTGTATCAAATACAAAATGTACTGTTGGTGCCTGTGTTTTAATAGTGAAAAGAGCCATTATAGTTGAAAAATGACATGCTTTAATCCATTAGACCATGACATTTTAAGACCCTACTACTAGATGCACATCATAGTCGATGGATCAGCAGCGAGTTCTGCTCTGGATCAGAAATGCTCAGCAGGTCCGAGCGGCACTTCTATATTTGCAGGGGTTAACACACAATACTGCAGGGTGGATAGAGTTAAAATGACATGCTCTAACACAGTGCTTTCCAAACTGTGTGTCGGGACACACTAGTGTGTCGGCAGCAGTGTGTAGGTGTGTCCCTGCTTCAGCACAATTTTTTTAAAATTTTTTTTTTTTTGGTTTCTGACTTTCCGCCTGCCTACTACGCATATCACATAGTTGACACGTGATTGATACCTAGGGGGACACAGATCATCTTGACCTATTAGCGCAGCACAGCGGGAACTGAAACTATTCCCATTGGCGGCACATTGGCCCCTGACTGCACGTGTAGTCTCCTTAATCGGCTTGTGACTGCATGTGTAGTCAGTGAGTGGGACAGCAGTGTGTTTGCAGCGCAGGCAGTAGTCAGTCGGACTCACAGAGCTCTGAGGGCGGTAGCTTAAACGCTGAGCTGAAGTCAGAAGTCAAAGTGTTGTTTTTTTGCAACTAGCTCCCAGTAGTGCATTGCTGCTCCTGCTCTTGATAAATGGATAGGAAGTGGAAGCTTAAGAAATGCTTGATGATGAAATGCGAGTGTCTTTATCTAATATTCCACCAAATATTCAGAAACTGTGTTCATCCCATCAACCTCATACATCCCATTAACTTCATACATCCCATTAACTTCATACATCCCATTAACTTCATACATCCCATTAAAATATCAAGTAGCTATTGGTGTTATTAAACTTTTTTTAATTCTTGCACATACTTACTGTTACTTGTAAATACATTTTGTTATTATATGATTCATGTATGTGTCCGTATCTCTTAAAACAAGTTAGTTTAACTTCCTTTTTGCTAGTACAACTGAATTACTGTGTCGCGAAATGATGTAGGTCTAAAAAGTGTGTCGCCAACATAAAAAGTTTGGAAAGCTCTGCTCTAACAGATTAGACAATGTAATTTTCCAACTATAATGGCCCATTAAATAATAACAGGTTTTTGAGAAATATTAGTGGCATCGAGCACAGGAGCAGATGTTTATGTATCTTGTGAGTAGGAAAAAGGATTGTCTGTAGTTTGTGACAAGATTGGAATCTATACCACTTTGTTTACTAAATTGGGAATTAAGCTTTTCATATGGCACCAGCAACAAAAAATGATGTTCTTGCTGCTCAGTAATCTCATTTTTCTGCAGTATGAATCTCTTAACTACTGAATTTGAATGGTTCCAGTTTTGTGCACATTTATTGTACAGGATGTGCACATTTTCATTATATTCCCTTACTGAGATGCATATTAAATGCAGAATGATTCATTCAAACGTCATTCTACGTAGGCTATATTGTTCCATCCAATTCTGCCTTCTAAACTGGCAATCAATGCATTAATCATTTAAATATGAATCTGTGTCTTTTAAAACACAGTGGGTGTATTCCATCTTGCTTGCATCAAGCAGAGTACAGCTTGTAGTTAAAATGCAGATGGTCTCTGTTTCCCTATCAATTTGCTTTCTTTTAGCGATTGCTCTGAATGTCTTGCTGTCACATAGATCATATCTGACTCAACTGACATTAGGACATTACTTTATGCATATAGGCCTTGTATTTTAATACCACATTCTGTGCTCTGCTTCTTTGAGTCTCTGTAACAAATGATTGCAAGCAATAGGTTCTTAATTTCAGATGTTAGGAACATTTATTATGATTGTTTTTAATAAGCTGGTTCTAAAGAAAACTACAAACAATTCAGACCGTCACCTCACAGACAAATTGACTATTGAAGTGGGCGGCAGAGCTCGGGTTATTTGAATTTCATATCTATATAAAAAAGTATGTTATAGCGTATCTTCGTTACAACTGATTAATTAAACACCATATAAAATATCACTAAGATTCCCAAACTGTTTTTATAAGGGAAGAGTTTACCACCACTTTAATGTCCCTTTAAGTCTCGGTGCCCTCAACTGAAGCTTTCAGTAATGAGATGGACGGAAATGTGGATTCCCTTGATTTCTGTTTCTACTTAATTATTTATTGCAGACTCGGTGAACGCACAGTACTTGCCTGATGAATTTAAACAAGTGGAGCTAACATAATAAGTGCGTTTTCCTCATCTTAGGAAGGGAAGTTTCAAAATGAGGTCACTGACTGTGACTCTTTAACAGTCATTACTCCCGGGATTCCTGCCATAGCTGCTGAGTTAACGCTGTGAATAATTTACCATGGTATCATTTCTGCAACTCTAATGCATTTGAAGAGGAAAAAGAGAAAAATGTGATAAACCTTTTAAAGGTGCAGTTCCTGCAAAACTTTTAACACTAAAATATTGAAGCAAGTTTTAGAACATGCGTCTTCAAACAAAATATAACTTGTTAGCAGTTGACAGTAACTGATTACCATGTTCTTTATAGGCAAATGTGAAATGTTTTCACTGTAAGCATATACCATTTATAAAAGGGTAATAAAGCTATTTTAAAGAAATACAAATTTGTTTAATGTATGTTCATATTTAATAGCAAAAACCCTTATGTTAATGCCAGAGTTTAAGTTCCCTCTCAAACTTTAAAAGCATGTAAACTGTCTGACATGAAAGTCAAAATGTAACCATTCATGATTCAGGTAGAGCATATCATTTCAAATTAACTTTTTTTAACAAAAAAATACATTGTTGCCATGGTATCCTTTGTTGAAAAGCATATATACATATCCTCAACAATAGCAATGCACTTCTGTAAGCTAGCGGGTTATTGGTGTCTATGCACATTCGTCTCTTGTCATTGGCTCACCAGATGTGTTCAGCTAGCTCCCAATAGCACGCTGCTGCTCTGAAGCTGACTTTAACTATGAGCCAGATTATGGGTGGAGTGCCAGCGTTTGCGCCTGAGCAATAAGGGGCTTATTACGCTCATCGGGCTTACCGCTGGTATTACAAGTTGAAAGTAAGTGCAATCGATTGAACGCGATCAGAATTTACGCTAAAATGATTACTGCGACTTCAGAGCCCTGGTTAACTCTTTCACAAAACATAAATGTTGCACAAAACACATTAAAAATACATTACAAAGTATAGTTACACTCAGAATAACACCATCTAATAAAAAATTATTAAAAAAGAATTGCGAAAGAATAAAAAGAGAAGGCGCACCAATGGTATAGTATTTCACTGCTCCACTACACCACACACAGCTTCTCATACACAAGGAGCAATACTCACAATTTGAAATGCACCAGAATAAGTGCAATATAGGCAGACTGGGGGAATCAGAGCCCCCCAGCTAGCTCCATCAGGTAAGCACAGATTGCTCAGGAACAGAGATAGACTCCACTAGTATCGAATGGGTATATTAAATCACAAACCAATATGATTCAGTGAAAAAAAATCTAAGGCACAAGGGATTTATTAAAACTTTAAAAACAATAATAAAATACTGCAATGCATTTCCTAGTACTATATGGTACTACTTCTTTACTTTAAAGTCTTAAACATATAGTTATATGCAAGCAATACTGCAATATTAAAATAAGTGAGTATTTCTATGCTTTTTAGTTTGATTGTAAACATAAACTCCAGCATGAACCTAAGTTTGTTGTCATTATATTATGTTGCTTTTATTGTAAACAAATAAATGTGTAGTGTGGGTATCTATAGTGTAATGTATTGAGGATTTTCTGTATTTTTCATGCGCTAGATTAAAGGGATGTTAAACAAAAACATTTTCTTTTGTGATGCAGACAGAGCATACAATTTTTTCTAAAAAAAAGTTTCCAATTTACTTCTATTATCAAATTTGCTTTGTTCCCATGGGTATTCTTTGTTGACATGGCAGGAAATAATGCTGCCCTCTAGTGCTCTTGCACATGAATATCATTCTTGCAAAACTGCTGCTGTATAGTGCTCCAGAAACAGGCCGCCTCCTAAGCACACGTCCCTGCTTTTCAAAAAAAGATACCAAATAAAAAATGATAATTGAAGTATGTTAGAAAGTTATTTAAAATTACGTGCTTTATCTGAATCATGAAAGAAATATTTTGGGTTGTATGTCACTTTAAATCAGCTCTGCTTGCCAAATATAGCGATCGCTGCAGCAGTTTTTGACTAATCATTTTCAGTATTAAGAGATAGCAAAAATGTATTTTAGAACATTAGACCTGTGTTGAATATGTTCTGTTTTTGACTCCTCAGGAAGGGTGCTGAAAAAAGCCATCCTGAGCAAATAAAAGACAAGGAGAAACAAGGTTTTTTCAGAGTAATAAAAAAGAAAAAGAAGAAATCTCAAAATGTAAGTCTGATTTGTAATAACTATATTGCTTCTCATTGGTTTATCTTAAATAATCTGATTGGTTTATCATAAATAATCTGATTGGTTTATGTTAAATTATCTGATTGGTTTATCTTAAATAATCTGATTGGTTTATCATAAATAATCTGATTGGTTTATGTTAAATTATCTGATTGGTTTATCTTAAATAATCTGATTGGTTTATCATAAATAATCTGATTGGTTTATGTTAAATTATCTGATTGGTTTATCTTAAATAATCTGATTGGTTTATTTTAAATAATCTGATTGGTTTATTTTAAATAATCTGATTGGTTTATGTTAAATAATCTGATTGGTTTATCTTAAAAATGCCATTGGTTTGCTATGCAATCCTACATTGCTTTTGTAACATAGTGCGCAACAAAAAGAATTGTATTCACATCAAAAGAAATATTTAGTATTCGGTTGTGAGTAGATAATAGCTTAGTCTGCTACTAAATTATAAACTCATTTGTTTTTTTTCCAAGTGAATAAACCGAATAGAATTATTTATATGGTTCAAATATCTGCGCTTTTCAAATTGTGTCAGCTACTTTTTTTTTTTTTAGGAGTTCTCTATTCTGTGCACATTTAACCATATTAATAACCAATTGTGCTTTCAGAGAGAGACTTTCTGACGTTAAATATACCCTCTTAATATCCAGTGAAGTCTTTATTATAGGTATTTAAAAGACATGAAAGTCAAATTTAAACTTTCATGGTTTAGATAGATCATGTCATTTTAAGAGACTTAGTTCTCTTGTTATTCTTTCTTGGTAAAGCATACCTAGGTATGCTGGAGGGGGGCAGCAAGTCACTACTGTGAGCTAGCTGGTGATTGCTGGCTATACACTGATGTTTCTTGTCATTTTCTCACCAGATTTGTTCAGCTAGCTCCCAGTAGTGTGTTGCTATTCAAGATCTGACTTTATATCTGTGTTTGGCCCCTTTGGAGGAGTTAAATATAGTAGAATTGCATAATCAACAAGTACATAATAAAAAGACAATGCAATAGCATGTAGTGTGAGTTTGAAATGAGTAGTAGATTATTTTCTGACAGTCACAAGCTCTTATACATACTGTAATATACTGTGAAATCTTGCCCATGCTCAGTAGGAGTTGGTGCCTCAGAAAGTGTGCGTACTTTATAATGGAAGTAAATTGGAAAGTTGTCCCTGTGATCCAATCAGCAGATCTAGTTACATGACTCAGATGTGCAGCTAGTGCTGCTTATTGTAACAGTGGGGCTTTTCACTTTGCACCAACAGTGCTCCATGGGTCCTGAGTGGCACTTCTACTGTGTTTTTAACCCCTCTGTAGGGTTTAACACACAGTAGCATATGGTTGATAGTCTTAAAAAGACATTCACTAACAAATTAAAGGGATAGTAAACACTAAAAATGTTATTGTTTAAAAAGATAGATAATCCCTTTATTTACCATACCCCTGTTTTGCATAACCAACACTGTTATAGAAATATACTTTTTACCTTTGTAATTACCTTGTATCTACACCTCTGCAGACTGCCTCCTTATCTCAGATCTTTTGACAGACTTGCATTTCAGGCAATTAGTGCTGACTCTTAAATAACTTTGCGTGCATGAGCACAATGTTGTCTATATGAGACACATGAACTAATGTCCTCTAGCTGTGAAAAACTGTCAAATGCAGAGGCGGCCTTCAAGGGCTTAGCATATGAGCCTACCTAGGTTTAGTTTTCAACTAAGAATACCATGAGAACAAAGCAAATTTGATGATAAAAGTAAATTAGAAAGTTGTTTAAAATGGCATGCCCTATCTGAATCATGAAAGTTTAATTTGGACTTTACTATCCCTTAAAACACGTAATGTTTTGAATTTAATGTCCCTTTAAACACAGTTATATGCAACCGATAGCTGAGTATTAGATACTCTAGCGCATTAAAGCATTTTCTGTTTACTCTTTCATGTTCATTTAAACGTCATGCAGGTCGGGTGAGCATTTTTAGACGGAATTAAATTACAAAACAGACAGTTTTGTCCTTTTAAACAAATAATTCTCCTATAGAGAGTACAATCATTTGTTTAAGCTAAAAACCAGAGATGGGCAAATGATGTGACATATTTTTCTCTTGTTAGGTGTATCCAGTCCACGGATCATCCATTACTTGTGGGATATTCTCCTTCCCAACAGGAAGTTGCAAGAGGATCACCCACAGCAGAGCTGCTATATAGCTCCTCCCCTAACTGCCATACCCAGTCATTCTCTTGCAAGCTCTCAACATAGCTGGAGGTAGTAAGAGGAAAGTGGTAAAATATAGTTAGTTTTTTCTTCAATCAAAAGTTTATTGTTTTTAAATGGTACCGGAGTGTACTATTTTATCTCAGGCAGCATTTAGAAGAAGAATCTGCCTGCGTTTTTCTATCATCTTAGCATAAGTAACTAAGATCCACTGCTATTCTCACATATGTCATATGAGTGAGGTAACTTCAGAGGGAGAATGGCGTGCAGGGTATCCTGCACTAAGGTATGTGCAGTTAAGTTTTTCTAGGGATGGAATTTGCTAGAAAATGCTGCTGATACCGGATTAATGTAAGTTAAAGCCTAAATACAGTGATTTAATAGAGACTAGTATCAGGCTTGCTATCAGAGGTATATACTCTGATTAATGTGCAATATAAAACGTTTGCTGGCATGTTTAATCGTTTTTATATATGCTTTGGTGATAAAACTTATTGGGGCCTAGTTTTTTCCACATGGCTGGCTTTATTTTTGCCTAGAAACAGTTTCCTGAGGCTTTCCACTGTTATAGTATAAAAGTTACAGTTGGTGCAGTTAAAATTACAAACTGTGACATTCAGCTTCCCTCAGCAGTCCCCTGCATGCTATAGGACATCTCTGAATGGCTCAAAAGGCTTCAAAAGTAGGAGCTGTGACTGTTTTAAAAACATATTTTTCGTTTTGTTAATCTGTTTTTTGTATTAAGGGGTTAATCATCCATTTGCAAGTGGGTGCAATGCTCTGCTAACTTGTTACATACACTGTAAAAATTTCGTTAGTTTAACTGCCTTTTTTCACTGTTATTTCAAATTTTGGCAAAATTTGTTTCTCTTAAAGGCACTGTAATGTTTTTTTATATTGCTTGTTAACTTGATTTAAAGTGTTTTCCAAGCTTGCTAGTCTCATTGCTAGCCTGTATAAACATGTCTGACATAGAGGAAACTCCTTGTTCATTATGTTTAAAAGCCATGGTGGAGAATGTGTACTAAATGTATTGATTTCACTTTAAACAATAAATATCAGCTGTTATCTTTAAAAGAATTATCACCAGAGGATTCTGACGAGGGAGAAGTTATGCCGACTAACTCTCCCCACGTGTCGGACCCTTTGACTCCCCCTCAAGGGACTCACGCTAAAATGGCGCCAAATACATCAAAGACGCCCATAGCGATTACTTTGCAGGACATGGCGGCAATCATGGATAATACCCTGTCAGCGGTATTAGCCAGACTGCCTGAATTCAGAGGAAAGCGCGATAGCTCTGAGGTTAGACGTAATACAGAGCGCGCAGATGATTTAAGGCCCATGTCTGATACTGCGTCACAATATGCAGAAGCTGAGGAAGAGCTTCAGTCTGTGGGTGACGTCTCTGACTCGGGGAAACCTGATTCAGATATGTCTACTTTTAAATTTAAGCTTGAGAACCTCCGGGTGTTGCTTGGAGAGGTTTTAGCTGCTCTGAATGACTGTGACACAATTGCAGTGCCAGAGAAATTGTGTAGACTGGATAAATACTACGCGGTGCCGGTGTGTACTGACGTTTTTCCAATACCTAAAAGATTTACAGAAATTATTACTAAGGAGTGGGACAGACCCGGTGTGCCGTTTCCCCCCCCCCCCTCCTATTTTTAGAAAAATGTTTCCAATAGACGCCACCACACGGGACTTATGGCAGACGGTCCCTAAGGTGGAGGGAGCAGTTTCTACTTTAGCAAAGCGTACCACTATTCCTGTCGAGGACAGTTGTGCTTTTTCAGATCCAATGGATAAAAAATTAGAAGGTTACCTTAAGAAAATGTTTATTCAACAAGGTTTTATCCTGCAGCCCCTTGCATGCATTGCTCCTGTCACTGCTGCTGCGGCGTTCTGGTTTGAGTCTCTGGAAGAGGACTTTCAGACAGCTACTCCATTGACTGAAATACTTGACAAGCTTAGAACACTTAAGCTAGCTAATTCTTTTGTTTCTGATGCCATTGTTCATTTGACTAAACTAACGGCTAAGAATTCTGGATTCGCCATCCAGGCGCGTAGGACGCTATGGCTTAAATCTTGGTCAGCTGACGTGACTTCAAAGTCTAAATTACTTAACATTCCCTTCAAGGGGCAGACCCTATTCGGGCCTGGTTTGAAGGAAATTATTGCTGACATTACTGGAGGTAAGGGTCATACCCTTCCTCAAGACAGGGCCAAATCAAAGGCCAAGCAGTCTAATTTTCGTGCCTTTCGAAACTTCAAGGCAGGTGCAGCATCAACTTCCTCTGCTACAAAACAAGAGGGAACTTTTGCGCAATCCAAGCCGGCCTGGAAATCTAACCAGGCCTGGAGCAAAGGCAAGCAGGCCAGAAAGCCTGCTGCTGCCTCTAAGACAGCATGAAGGAACGGCCCCCTATCCGGCAACGGATCTAGTAGGGGGCAGACTTTCTCTCTTCGCCCAGGCGTGGGCAAGAGATGTTCAGGATCCCTGGGCATTGGAGATCATATCTCAGGGATATCTTCTGGACTTCAAAGCTTCCCCCCCACAAGGGAGATTTCACCTTTCGAGATTATCTGTAAACCAGATAAACAAAGAGGCATTCTTACACTGTGTGCAAGACCTCCTAATAATGGGAGGGATCCATCCAGTTCCACAGATGGAACAAGGACAGGGATTTTAATCAAATCTGTTTGTGGTTCCCAAAAAAGAGGGAACCTTCAGACCAATTTTGGATCTAAAGATCTTAAACAAATTCCTCAGAGTTCCATCTTTCAAAATGGAAACTATTCGGACAATCCTACCTATGATCCAGGAGGGTCAGTGCATGACCACAGTGGATTTGATGGATGCTTACCTTCACATACCGATTTACAAAGATCATCATCGGTTCCTAAGGTTTGCCTTTCTAGACAGGCATTACCAGTTTGTGGCTCTTCCCTTCGGGTTAGCTACAGCCCCAAGAATTTTTACAAAGGTTCTGGGGTCTCTTCTGGCGGTCCTAAGACCATGGGGCATAGCAGTGGCCCCTTATCTAGACGACATCCTGATACAGGCGTCAAACTTCAAAATTGCCAAATCTCATACGGACATAGTGTTGGCATTTCTGAGGTCGCATGGGTGGAAAGTGAACGAGGGAAAGAGTTCTCTATCACCCCTCACAAGGGTTTCCTTCCTAGGAACTCTGATAGATTCTGTAGAAATGAAAATTTACCTGACGGAGTCCAGGTTATCAAAGCTTCTAAATTCCTGCCGTGTTCTTCACTACATTCCGCGCCCTTCGGTGGCTCAGTGCATGGAAGTGATCGGCTTAATGGTAGCGGCGATGGACATAGTGCCATCTGCGTGCCTACATCTCAGACCGCTGCAATTATGCATGCTCAGTCAGTGGAATGGGGATTACACAGATTTGTCCCCTCTGCTAAATCTGGATCAAGAGACCAGAGATTCTCTTCTCTGGTGGCTATCTTGGATCCATCTGTCCAAAGGTATGACCTTTCGCAGGCCAGATTGGACAATTGTAACAACAGATGCCAGCCTTCTAGGTTGGGGTGCAGTCTGGAATTCCCTGAAGGCTCAGGGATCGTGGACTCAGGAGGAGAAACTCCTCCCAATAAATATTCTGGAGTTAAGAGCAATATTCAATGCTCTTCTAGCTTGGCCTCAGTTAGCAACCCTGAGGTTCATCAGATTTCAGTCGGACAACATCACGACTGTGGCTTACATCAACCATCAAGGGGGGACCAGGAGCTCCCTAGCGATGTTAGAAGTCTCCAAGATAATTCGCTGGGCAGAGACTCACTCTTGCCATCTATCAGCGATCCATATCCCAGGTGTAGAGAACTGGGAGGCGGATTTTCTAAGTCGTCAGACTTTTCATCCGGGGGAGTGGGAACTCAATCCGGAGGTGTTTGCTCAATTGGTTCATCGTTGGGGCACACCAGAATTGGATCTCATGGCGTCTCGCCAGAACGCCAAGCTTCCTTGTTACGGATCCAGGTCCAGGGACCCAGAAGCGACGCTGATAGATGCTCTAGCAGCACCGTGGTTCTTCAACCTGGCTTATGTGTTTCCACCGTTTCCTCTGCTCCCTCGACTGATTGCCAAAATCAAACAGGAGAGATCATCGGTGATCTTGATCGCGCCTGCGTGGCCACGCAGGACCTGGTATGCAGACCTGGTGGACATGTCATCCTTTCCACCTTGGCCTCTGCCTATGAGACAAGACCTTCTACTACAAGATCCTTTCAATCATCCAAATCTAATTTCTCTGAGACTGACTGCCTGGAGATTGAACGCTTGATTTTATCAAGGCGTGGCTTCTCCGAGTCAGTCATTGATACCTTAATACAGGCATGAAAGCCTGTAACCAGGAAAATCTACCATAAGATATGGCGCAAATATCTTCATTGGTGTGAATCCAAGAATTACTCATGGAGTAAGGTTAGGATTCCTAGGATATTGTCCTTTCTCCAAGAGGGTTTGGATAAAGGATTATCAGCTAGTTCTTTAAAGGGACAGATTTCTGCTCTGTCTATCCTTTTGCACAAGCGTCTGGCAGAGGTTCCAGACGTCCAGGCATTTTGTCAGGCTTTGGTTAGAATTAAGCCTGTGTTTAAACCTGTTGCTCCTCCATGGAGCTTAAACTTGGTTCTTAAGGTTCTTCAAGGAGTTCCGTTTGAACCCCTTCATTCCATTGATATCAAACTTTTATCTTGGAAAGTTCTGTTTTTGATGGCTATTTCCTCGGCTCGTAGAGTCTCTGAGTTATCAGCTTTACAATGTGATTCTCCTTATCTGATTTTCCATACAAAGTAGTTCTGCATACAAAACCTGGGTTTTTACCTAAGGTAGTTTCCAACAAGAATATCAATCAAGAGATTGTTGTTCCATCATTGTGTCCTAATCCTTCTTCAAAGAAGGAACGTCTTTTACATAATTTGGACGTAGTCCGTGCTTTAAAGTTTTACTTACAAGCGACTAAAGATTTTCGTCAAACATCTTCCCTGTTTGTTGTTTACTCTGGACAGAGGAGAGGTCAAAAGGCTTCGGCAACCTCTCTTTCTTTTTGACTTCGGAGCGTAATACGCTTAGCCTATGAGACTGCTGGACAGCAGCCCCCTGAAAGGATTACAGCTCATTCTACTAGAGCTGTGGCTTCCACCTGGGCCTTTAAAAATGAGGCTTCTGTTGAACAGATTTGCAAAGCGGCGACTTGGTCTTCGCTTCATACCTTTTGAAAATTTTACTAATTTGATACTTTTGCTTCTTCGGAGGCTATTTTTGGGAGAAAGGTTCTACAGGCAGTGGCCCCTTCCATTTAAGTACCTGCCTTGTCCCTCCCTTCATCCGTGTACTTTAGCTTTGGTATTGGTATCCCACAAGTAATGGATGATCCGTGGACTGGATACACCTAACAAGAGAAAACATAATTTATGCTTACCTAAATATAGTTAGGAGTCTTCACAAATTGCCTTCTCCATTACTAAACCAATGATCGATTCAATTGCCGTATCTGTATTGTTATTGGGATGTAAAATGAATGCTCACAAAATGGAAAGCTGGTAATCTCTCACAGTAAATTATGCACCACACCACAGATCTATCATTTACTATAACAAACTCAAACATTCAAATAGACGTCTTATTTGTCTTTTTATTTTACATTATTTGGAAAGATCCATTTAAGTAGCCCTAACATAATATTTTCCAATGGGAAGTGAAAAAATATATAAATTACGCTATACATGTCCCTATCTTGATATCATTCATTTTAAAGGGACACTGAACCCAAATTTTTTCTTTAGTGATTCAGATAGAGCATGCAATTTTAAGCAACTTTCTAATTTACTCCTATTATCAAATTCTCTTCATTCTCTTGGTATCTTTATTTGAAATGCAAGAATGTAAGTTTAGATGCCGGCCCATTTTTGGTGAACAACCTGGGTTGTTCTTGCTGATTGGTGGATAAATTCATCTACCAATGAACAAGTGCTTTCCCGGGTGCTGAACCAAACAAATAGCTTAGATGCCTTCTTTTTCAAATAAAGATAACAAGAGAATGAAGAAAAATTGATAATAGAAGTAAATTAGAAAGTTGCTTAAAATTGCATGCTCTTTCTGAATCATAAAATTAAAAAAAATGGGTTCAGTGTCCCTTTAACCCCTTAATGACAGAGGACATACCAGGTATGTCATTGAAAAAACTTCCCTTAATGACAGTTGACGTACCTGGTACGTCCTCTGTTGTCTGAAGTGCAGGAAGTGATAACATGTTTTTTTAATGCAAGAGACTTCCTATTGTAAAGAGCAGACATGCATTTTTTCGTTATTTGTTCAAAAAATGAATAGCAAATGTAACCCTTTCGTGACAGGGTTAAAGTGCCTACATCGGAACAACTGTTTCAATTATTGGATCGTATCTGGGGGGCGTCCCTACAATCCTAGGAACGCCCTCCAGACCTCGATTAAAATATGCAGCCCACTTGGTAAAAAAAAAATATCGATGTAGATGCAGGGGCATCTCTGTTCTTTAGTAAGGGATCTGGGAGGGGGAGGGATGTACATTATTTAGGGGGGCCAGCTACACTACAGAAAACAAATATTAGATTAAAAAAGTTAAAAAAAAAAC
The DNA here is from genome assembly GCF_027579735.1 of Bombina bombina. Taxonomy (NCBI): domain Eukaryota; kingdom Metazoa; phylum Chordata; class Amphibia; order Anura; family Bombinatoridae; genus Bombina; species Bombina bombina. The sequence goes on along the minus strand of NC_069501.1, from coordinate 308,817,713 downwards.
TATTTTGGGGGGCAAATTGGGTACTGGCAGACTGCTGCCAGTACCCAAGATGGCGGCAAATAGAGTGGGAGGGTTAGAGAGATGTATGGGGGGATCAGGGAAGTTGTGGGGTAAGGGGGGATCCATCACTGCAGACTGTATGACAAAAAAAAATAAAAAATAAAATACATTATTTTTATTTCAGTACTGGCAGACTTTCTGCCAGTACTTAAGATGGCGGTGACAATTGTGAGGTGGGGAGGGAAGAGAGCTGTTTGAGGGGGGTCAGGGGGGGATCAGGGGGTGGGATGTGTCAGGTGGGAGGCTGATCTCTACACTAAAGCTAAAAATTAACCCCACAAGCTACCTAATTAACCCCTTAACTGCTGGGCATATTATAAGTGTGGTGCGCAGCAGTATTTAACGGCCTTATTATTACCAAAAGCAACACCAAAGCCATATATGTCTGCTATTTCTGAACAAAGGGGATCCCAGAGAAGCATTTACAACCATTTGTGCCATAATTGCACAAGCTGTTTGTAAATAATTTCAGTGAGAAACCTAAAATTGTGAAAAATTTAAGTTTTTTTTTTATTTGATCGTATTTGGCGGTGAAATGGTGGCATGAAATATACCAAAATGGGCCTAGATCAATGCTTTGGGATGTCTTCTAAATATAAATATATACATGTCAAGGGATATTCAGGGATTCCTGAAAGATATCAGTGTCCCAATGTAACTAGCGCTAATTTTGAAAAAAAATGTTTTGGAAATAGCAAAGTGCTACTTGTACTTATTGCCCTATAACTTGCAAAAAAAGCAAAGAACATGTAAACATTGGGTAGTTCTAAACTCGGGACAAAATTTAGAAACTATTTAGAATGGGTGTTTTTGGTGGTTGTAGATGTGTAACAGATTTTGGGGGTCAAAGTTAGAAAAAGTGTGTTTTTTTTCAATTTTTTCCTCATATTTTATATTTTTCTTATAGTAAATTATAAGATATGATGAAAATAATGGTATCTTTAGAAAGTCCATTTAATGGCGAGAAAAACGGTATATAGTATGTGTGGGTAAAGTAAACGAGTAAGAGGAAAATTACAGCTAAACACAAACACTGCAGAAATGTAAAAATAGCCATTGTCATTAAGGGTAAGAAAATTGAAAAATGGTCCGGTCATTAAGGGGTTAAGCATAGATGCAGAATAAATAGAAAGGTCATTATTTATCCTCTTTTTAGGGGGGGTCTGATTTGTTACAAATAGTATTATTAAGGGTAGCCCAACTGCCTTAATGCTAGGCTGATCATATTGCCGCTTTAAAAAGGGACACATATGAAAAATACATATGTCAGGACTTTTTTCAGGGCTGTTTAAAGAAATGTTTTGTATAAGAACCCTGACATATGTATTTTTCATATGTGTTCCTTCTTAAAGCGGCAATATGGTCAGCCTACTTAATGCATAAATATAGATGATAATGGGTTGCAATAAAAAATACATAATCCAGAAAGTCTACATGGCTAAGGCCTTCTGCTGACCAAAGTTTTAGGATGGCAGATATACCTCGTTAAATATAACTCAGTTGAATTATGGAATAATTAAGTTTCTCCTGTAAATGTAACATCTATGTTTTCTTCATGCATTCTACTTCTTCTAGTTGAAAGAACAAAGGATTAAAGAGTATAACACATGCTATTTACTAGACATGCTTTTTTTACTATTTGTTTAAAAATGAATAATGAATATGACTGAAGTTTCAGGATTTTTATTTACAAATTAACAAAATGTACGAACGAACGAACAAATACAAAATGTGTGGATTTGTACATTAACTCATTAATAAAATTTTCTATCTAGTAGAGACATATGTCAACGAATAAATGAACAAATGCGCACATTTTGTGTTTGTTCCTTTGTTTATTTGTTAATGAACAAATAATGGGAACATGTGTTTAACCTTTTAAAGCCGTTATGACGTTCTATTCCGTCATAATTAGACTGGGCTTTAAAGCCATTATGACGGAATAGAACGTCATAACTAACGGCTGTCCTGAAGCCTTCTGTGCTTCAAGGATTTAATCGAGGTCTGGAGGGCGTTCCTAGGATTGTAGGGACGCCCCCCAGATACGATCCAATAATTGAAACAGTTGTTCCGATGTAGGCACTTTAACCCTGTCACGAAAGGGTTACATTTGCTATTCATTTTTTGAACAAATAACGAAAAAATGCATGTCTGCTCTTTACAATAGGAAGTCTCTTGCATTAAAAAAACATGTTATCACTTCCTGGCTAAACTGTGGGAACTAGATTTGGGGGACCAGTTATCACCTGAGATCTTGTTTCATAGATAAAGGCTGTCCATTCTCTTTGCCTATGACTCTAAAATAAAATGGTATCAAAACATCTCTCAGGTGGTATTTAAACCCATACAGGCATCAGCATATCAATGTGAAAGAATATTCATTCTACTATTTAAATGGAATAATACAGACATTCACTGATCCCTACCTCAGAACTCCGTAAAGAGCTTACGTGCATACTTTAAATTGAATAGGGTGTGATGATCATAACAGAAAGTTTAAAAAAAAGAGATTCACATAGGTGAAGATGATCTCTTCTTGCAAATGTTTATGGAAACAATGAGGCAATGTGTTAAGTTTTTGTGACCTGATATAATGGTGAGTCTTTATAAATACAATTCTGCTAGAGAATTTCCAAATAATGCATAGGAGTCTAAGCACACTATTGTAAACATTGTATCCTCATTAGCTAATAGTTGTATGCTGCATCAGCTATAGGATATTTCAGAACAGTATTTGTGTGTTTGTCTACATGGAAACTGGACTGCATTAAAGGGACACTAAACCCAAATTTTTTCTTTCATAATTCAGATAGAGCATGCAATTTTAAGCAACTTTCTAATTTACTCCTATTATCAATTTGTCTTTGTTCTCTTGCTATCTTTATTTAAAAATCAGGAATGTGATGCATAGGAGCCAGCCCATTTTTGGTTGAGAACCTGTCTTATGCTTGCTTATTGGTGGGTAAATGTAATCCACCAATAAGCAAGCGCTATCCATGGTGCTGAACCTAAAATGGGCTGGCTGCTAAGATTTACATTCCTGCTTTTAAAATAAAGATAGCAAAAGAACGCAGACAAATTGATAATAGAAGTAAATTAGAAAGTTGATTAAAATGTCATGCTCTATCTGAATCCTGAAAGAAAAAAATTGGGTTCAGTGTCCCTTTAAAAAGCTGCAGATCCTTACAAAACACAACCTTTGTCACCAGCTTAATAAAAAAAATAGTGACCACTACTAAAAGAGAAAGCAGTGACAAATAGGCATAACACAAAAAAGTGACTTCATTTGGCTGGGAAGAAAAGTAAAAAAACTAACAAAACATTACTACTCCTTATTTAACATTCATAATACGTATTACTGAAATGTGCAAGCTTAATAAAATGTGTCAAAAAAGCTTCTTTTATATTTTAATGTTTAACGAATGTCCCGTAAGCACCTCTCTAACTAAGTTGGATCCTATTGCATCTTGTAACTTTCGGTAGTTTATCTGGCTCTGCAACATGACACACAGTGATTACTAGGGGAGCAATGGGGGGGGGGGGTCCTTTTTATTTGTTCATGGCTGGCAACAGCAAAAAAAAAAATAATAATATGATAAACAATATTCAAGAGGCTTTTCCAGGTCTAACCCAGGTAGCAAAATCCTTCAAGTTTTATTGACAAAAGGGAAGTTTTAAATGCTTATAAGAAACATTTTATGTAGCTATTTTGCAATTCAGTACTTAAAGCGACACTGAACCCAAATTTTTTCTTTCGTGATTCAGATAGATAGAGCATGAAATTTTAAGCAACTTTCTGATTTACTCCTGTTATCAAATTTTCTTTATTCTCTTGGTATTTTTATTTGAAATGCAAGAATGAAAGTTTAGATGCCGGCCCATTTTTGGTGAACAACCACCAATAAAAAAAAAGTGCTGTCCAGAGTCCTAAACCAAAAAAAGCTTAGATGCCTTCTTTTTCAAATAAAGATAGCAAGAGAACGAAGAAAAATTGATAATAGGAGTAAATTAGAAAGTTGCTTAAAATTGCATGCTCTGTCTGAATCACGAAAGAAAAAAATGTGGGTTCAGTGTCCCTTTAACTGATTATGTATATCTGTGTGACCAGTGTTCCCTCTAAGGCCAGTTTTGTGAGCAGCCCAGCAATGAAACAGTTAATAAGGGAATCACACCTTGCAGTCTGCATAGTGTAGTGTTTGCTAATTGCTCTAGTTAACTGTTTCACTGCTGGGCTGCTCACAAAACCAGCCTTAGAGGTAACAGTGTGTGTGACCCACAGACTTTTGCACATTCATGCACTGCCTGGTAGTTTTAAAATTACCATAACCTTTTCTCTTGTAAGGTGTATCCAGTCCACGGATCATCCATTACTTGTGGGATATTCTCCTTCCCAACAGGAAGCTGCAAGAGGACCACCCACAGCAGAGCTGTCTATATAGCTCCTCCTCTCCCTGCCACCTCCAGTCATTCTCTTGCAGCTCTCGACAAGAAAGGAAGTAGCTAGAGATGTGGTGTTTTTATTTGCTTCTTCGGAGGCTATTTTTGGGAGAAAGGTTTTGCAGGCAGTGGTACCTTCCGTTTAAGTACCTGCCTTGTCCCTCCCTTCATCCGTGTCCTATAGCTTTGGTATTGGTATCCCACAAGTAATGGATGATCCGTGGACTGGATACACCTTACAAGAGAAAACATAATTTATGCTTACCTGATAAATTTATTTCTCTTGTGGTGTATCCAGTCCACGGCCCGCCCTGTCATTTTAAGGCAGGTATATTTTATTTTTAAACTTCAGTCACCACTGCACCTTATGGTTTCCCCTTTCTCTTGCTTGTCTTCGGTCGAATGACTGGAGGTGGCAGGGAGAGGAGGAGCTATATAGACAGCTCTGCTGTGGGTGGTCCTCTTGCAGCTTCCTGTTGGGAAGGAGAATATCCCACAAGTAATGGATGATCCGTGGACTGGATACACCACAAGAGAAATAAATTTGTCAGGTAAGCATAAATTATGTTTTTTTATGCAAAAATATATTTAACGTTTTTAATTGGTGCCCTACATGCTAATTATAAGGACCCATGTGACAAATACCATCACTACCTAAGTGACAAGTTCTTGTCATGAACCTATTTTAGTTGAACTCAAGTATTTATCTTATGTTAAAGGGAATTTATTCTAAGTTTTCTGAGAAAGAATACTGAAACAAATTATAATAACTATATTACTATTATATAAATATATGTCTTTTTGCCTTTTTTGTAAATTGTTAGTGTATTTGCTAAAGTTTGTTGGGTTCTTGGTTTATATGACTGTACAAATTATTAGGAATATTAACTGTGAAACCTTCACTAATATAACCATCTGACTATGTATGCATACTTGCAATTAAGTGTTTGAATATTTAAAAAATGTTAATTAAATGTTAGTACAAATGATATGAAAGTGATCATGAACTGGTATTATTAAAGTGAAAAAAGCCTGCACTGAAACACGCAAGGTAGTGATCACCAGTATTTAACCAATTAGTTACCAGGTGTGCCTTTTGCATTGGCTGTGTACATTTTGCGTAAGTTTAGATCTGCAAAAAAAAAAAAAAAAAATGTCTGCTTCTCATAGCTTTTGTGAGTTTACCCAGTTTGAATATACAAAAATAAGATTTTCAAGATTTATTGCAGAGGTAACTTAGGTGACTTAAAAGGACAGTCTAGTCAAAAATAAACTTTCATGATTCAGATAGGGCATGTCATTTTAAACTTTCCAATTTACTTTTATCATCAATATTGCTGTGTTCTCTTGGTATTCTTAGTTGAAAGCTAAACCTAGGTAGGCTCATATGCTAATTTCTTAGCCCTTGAAGGCCGCCTTTTTTCTGAATGCATTTTGACATTTTTTTTATAACTAGAGGGCGTTAATTAGGGTTGCCACCTCAGCCATGTTTTCCTGGACACTTATGAGTTAAACATGCTGCAGGGAGGAACATGTATTGTGTTTCTGGAAAGCACTATTCATATTCCTCCCTGCAGCATGTGTAACTTATAAGTGTTCTGTATTTTAAGGGACGGGTGGCAACCCTAGCCGTTAGTTCATGTGCCATATAGGTAAAAATTGTGCTCATGCCCCTGGAGTTACCTAGGAGTCTGCCCTGATTTGCTAAAATGCACGTCTGTCAAAAGAACTGAGATAAGGGGGCAGTCTGCAACGGCTTGGATACAAGGTAATCACAGAGGTAAAACGTATATTAATATAACTGTGTCAGTTATGCAAAAGTGGGGAATAAATAGATTATATATCTTTTTAACCCTTTCACTACCGGGACTTCCAGACAAAATCTTGCCCAAAATACCAGAGCATTTTTAGCATTTCACTTCATTTAAAGGGACAGTCAAGTCCAAAAAAAACTTTCATGTTTTAAATAGGGCATGCAATTTTAAACAACTTCCAAATTTACTTTTATCACCAATTTTGCTTTGTTCTCTCGGTATTCTTAATTGAAAGCTAAAACTAGGAGGTTCATATGCTAATTTCTTAGACCTTGAAGACTGCCTCTAATCTGAATACATTTTGACCACTAGAGGGCATTAGTTCACATGTTTCATATAGATAACATTGAGCTCATGCACGTAAAGTGACCTAGGAGTGAGCACTGATTGGCTAAACTGCATGTCTGTCAAAAGAACTGAAATAAGGGGGCTTAGCTACAAGATAATTACAGAGGTAAAACGTGTATTATTATAACTGTGTTGGTTATGCAAAACTGGGGAATGGGTAATAAAGGGATTATCTTTCTTTTTAAACAACAAAAATTCTAGTGTTGACTGTCCCTTTAAACAGAAATAGAGCCCTGTTTGTTTGTTTTATTTACCTATCAAATCTATATATATATTTTAAGTAGACAACCCAGTTATTGATCTAGGCCCATTTTGGTATATTCCTTGCCACCATTTCACTGCCAAATAAAATAAAAAAAATTGGTACTTTTTTCACAAACTTTGGGTTTCTCACAGAAATTATTTACATACTGCTTGTACAATCATGGCACAAATGTTTGTAAAAGTTTCTCTGGGATCTCCTTTGTTCAGAAATAGCAGACATATATGGCTTTGGTATTGCTTTTTGTTAATTAGAACAACGGCTAAATGCCTCTGTGCACCACACTTGTATTATTCCCGGCAGTGAAGGGGTTAATTAGGTAGCTTAAAAGGTTAATGTTAGCTTTAGTGTAGAGATTAGTCTCCTACTTGAAACTCCCCACCCCCTGATCCCTATCTGATCCCTCACAAACAGCTCTCTTCTCAACCCCACTGGTCACCCCCATCTTAAGTACTTGCAGACAGTCTGACAATAAAAAAATATATACAGGTGGCCCTCGGTTTAAGCCGGTTCAATTTGCACCGTTTCAGAATAACAACCTTTTTTTTCAGTCATGTGACTGCTATTGAAAAGCATTAAAAAGCAGTGCACTAATTAAAATAGCCAGTAGGTGGAGCTGTCCGCTTGTGTTGCAGCAAAGTTATGCAAGCTTAGCAGACTGAAATTAATCTGTGTCCACAGAACAGACCTTAGTTATTGAGCAGCTTTCAAAGCAACAAGATCTAGCAGCCACAACCCTATTATCTTCCTGTCCAGCTGCTTGAGGTGAGGGTACCTAACTGCTTAATCAATCCAGATTGAAATGCATTGAATAGGTGCCGACCCAATATTATCTAACATGCTAACAATGCAGAGAACTGTTTGCAGAAAAATGCAAGTAAAAAATGTTTTTGTTCATTAAACTTAGTTTGATGATACAGTCTGTTGTGTGATTATTTAATTAGGTTTATAATGATGTTTAGCATTTAAAGTCTTCATTTCAAAGCTTTAAAAATAATATATTAGGTGTTACTTACATCAATTTTTAGAGGGGCCTGGAACCTAACTCCCTCACTTCCCATTGACTTACATTATAAGCTGGGTTTCAATTTACAATGGCTTCGATTTACCTCCATTCCTTCTGGAACCTAACCCCGGCGTAAACTGAGGGCTACCTGTATATATTTTTTTTATTATTTTTTTGTTTGTTTTCTGCAGTGTAGGATTGCCCTTAACCGCAAACTTCCCTTACCCCCCCCCACCACCACCTAAAACCGCTATCTAAACCTCCCCTGCTCTAACTATTGCCACCATCTTAGGTACTGGCAGCTGTCTGCCAGTACCTATAAAAAACGTTTTTTTTTTAATATTTTTTTAATTTGTAGTCCCCACTTCCCCCCACCTGCGATCTTCAGTTAGGGGGCTCCCACACCCCCAAATCCCCTTTTCTGCCTAGCTGCCCCATTTCTTTGTTTTCTTTTCCCTTTTCGTAGCATAGGGCCCCTCCCACTTCCTCCCGCTCCCTCCCGCCTCCCCTGCTGGGCCGCCCACCCAACTCCTGCCCACACCTCCCACCGGCTCCAGCAGAATACAGTGTCACTGTCTGTAACGATCAGGCATCTGCCCTCATATGGAGGCGGAGCACCGATCGTGCTCCGGCTCCATATGCGGGATATGCCTGAAGCTTCAGGAGCTCCAGATCTCGGCTGTGACTTTACAGCCAAGAATGCTGGAGCATCCTGAAGTGACGACATATATATACGTCATGCGGTACGATAGCCAAAGTACTGCACGACGTATATATACGTAGTTTTGTGTGAAGGGGTTAAAAATAAAAATTCTGGTTGTAGACTGTCCCTTTAAGGGGACATAAGTGCACCCACCCCACTAATGTTTAAAAGCATTTATGTATTTATTATTGCACAATTGCGTGCATATAGCTGTGCGTTTAAACCTTGCAAAGTGGTTAAACACATTAGCTGCAATGCAGCAATACATTACTGGGAGCTTTCTAAATATAGTGCAAAGTCATGAATCACCAGCTTGTTCCCAGCTTACTTAGGTATGCTTTTCAACAAAGGTTACCAAGACAGCAAAATATCTTTTATAATAGAGAATAATTGTAAAGTCTCTTAAATTTGCATCCCCCATTGAAACCATGAACATTTAATTTTGATTTTCATGTCAAACAGACTTGCTCATAAAGTATTGAAATGCCATAGCAAACTAAAGCACTACGTTACATTTTCACATCATTAGGGGTAAACTGTTCAATGGCTGATTTGGACAACTGCTTCAGCTCTCATAAAGGGCATCCGCATGATAACAAAACATACTTTTATTCTAGACCGGTAAATTCTCGCCACTAAAGTGAATATTACTAACAACTCACTGCATAGAACAGTCTGAGAGGCTTCCTCACTGAAAGTATTTAAAGAGAAACTCAAATCCATCATTTCATTTTAATGACCTCCAATTTTATCTTTATTAAATATAAATGTATAAGTGCTGTTAGGACATAATAACGATATATATAAGTATGATTATTACTATTATTATATTATGTCTGTGCAATTAGTTTGTGTGTCTTATATTCCAGACAGACTCCACTGATTCTGAGAAGCCGAGCATCAAGAAAAGTCTCTTTCCGCTTTTTAGTTCAAAGAACCATTTAAAGCATAGCTCTTCTTTGAAAAAGATGCCTGTAGTCAATCTGCCAACGGTATTATTTTTTTAATAACCTGGCAATAAAACATTAAAACCTTTCCCATCACATGAAACAGCATGGATTTGGGTGATGAGGGTTTCCTTTTTCTCTTCCTTCACGTTTGGTCTTGGGTCATTTTAATAATTCTTCAGAGCCACAGCGCACATAATGTGATGAAAAAGTGACCATAGCATTTCAGTCACATTTTGCTGCCTAGTTCCGCTTTGCTACTGCTCAGAGAATTCAAATGTTTATTTTATTTTAATAATTTACACCTGGTGAACAATAACCTGCTGCAATACAGAATGCTACAGTCATTTTTTTATATGTGCAGCTTCAAAGGTATCATCTCACTGCTAGACACGCAGTCGTATTATAAAAACGCAGGTACCAATTATCCGATGTTCTTTCTTTCCCCTGTACCATTAAAACTAAAAGTACCCCTTCTATGTGGTGTAGTGGATGCTAACATTGCTGTTTGTGCTAGCTGCAATATTTAGACCTTTTTGTTTTTACTTTTTTAATTTTGATTGCATTTTTAAATTTAAACAATATAATAATAGTGTATGTATGTGTACATAGATATATATGAATATGTATATACAAGTAGGTTGTGGGAAACGGCACTCGCCAATATAACATCCACCTGGTGCTCAGCAGAGAAAAGTACATTCAGTAAAATAGAACTGGATCCAACGGACGGCCTCCGTTGTCTAGTAAGATCCAAGAACAGCCGGCACGCAGGAATTTTTCAAAGATCCGATTTATTTGGTAAGTGAAAAACCAGACGTTTCGGCTCTACCGTGAGCCTTTCTCAATGGTATACAGACCGGAGCTGTATACCATTGAGAAAGGCTCACGGTAGAGCCGAAACGTCTGGTTTTTCACTTACCAAATAAATCGGATCTTTGAAAAATTCCTATGTATATGTATATATAAATATAACAACCCAATGTAGGTAGAAGGCCATTTTCTCTGCAATTTTTTTTTTACTTAAAGGAACATTAAACCCCTTTTTTTTCTTTCATGATTCAGATAGAGATTCAATTATCTAATTTGCTTCATTCTTTAGATATCCTTTGTTTAAGAAATAGCAATGCACATGGGTGAGCCAATTACACGAGGCATCTGTGTGCATCCACCAATCAGCAGGTTCTGTGCCTATCTAGATATGCTTTTCAGCAAAGAATGTCAAGAGAATGAAGCAAATTAGATAATAGAAGTAAATTAGAAAGTTGTTTAAATTTGCATTCTCTATCTAAATCATGAAAGAAAAAATTTGGGTTTAATGTCACTTTAAGGGACATAAAGAGGTAATTTACCAGTGTTTTTCAGATACCGTTAGAAGCATGTTTTTTCCTACACTTGAGTTAACAAACATGTATTTAATAAATACTTCTAGGTTTTGTGCTCAGACACTGCTATAGTACAGCAGTAGGTCTCCGGTCGTGCATACTCATATAGTCATTGATGTCGCTCAGTGCACGATCGCTGGCACATGGAACATGCGTAACAGGAGAATGTTGCCAGTGGCCAGAACAACAGGGGATCACTTGCTCAAGAAAAGTTATTAGTGTCAAAAACAGATAAGACTAAGACTCAAAGAACTCAAATAAGTATTTTGTAAATATTCTTATTTCGAAAAAATTATTTTAATGGACTTTGAAATGTATATTTTTGTTAAAAGTAATAATGTTAAAAATGGACAGGTTACCACTGCTGTTACTGTGATCACCTTACTAAATTGTCATCAAGGGTAGCCAAATAGGAAATAGTGTCCCATACAGGCTTTTGGGAACTATTTTGTGCCGGTACAGTACTTTTTTTTCCTTGCAAGTGATCACCTTACCTTACAGACAAAATTCATATATGCTTTTAAGAGAGGGTCTACTATAAAATAAACTTTATTAGGTGTCCCTAGACTCAACAGATTGTTTTACTGAGCCTATAAAGTCAAATTGCCCAGCAAAATACCATGTTTTTTCTTTAGTTTTTGCATTCTAAAAATTTTTTGGGATCTTATGGTTTTCCAATTCCACTACTATTTGATAGAGCAGGCACATCTTTCAAATTAGGGGTCTTGGAGGTCTGTGGCTAATAAGGGAGCTGAGATCGAGGGGATTGAACAACCTCCCACATCCAGCTTTCTTTACCGCCTATCACTTCATGGTCCCATCCCTTCTATGATGTCACCACGCACATGTGTGGTGACATCATCGGCACTCTTTTGTAACCTTGGCAGCACCACAGATCATGGCCTGCAGTGGGGGGGATCATGGCATGGAAGCAGTTAAAGATTCCACCTTTATGTCCCGCTAAACAAATTACTCTGGCTAAAAGCTTGATAATAATGCAACTAGCAGCAGTGATATCATTGGCAAATAGGTTAATTACAGTCCAGGTGTATTTGCACATAATTAGATGTATTAGTCTCCTAATAAAAATACTTAAACCTAGGATTTTTTTTTTTTAATTGAAATTGTAACGCATTAGCAATTTTATGCTAATGGACAAGATTCATCAGGTACCATCTTGTGTTGCAGCATGTCATTTGTTTTTTGTTTTTTAAATCTATTCTCAATGAATGCATGCCGAATTAATAATTCATTTTATTTGGGGCAGTCATATAAAAACCAATTATGGTACAAATGTCTAACAATGTTTTTAATTACGCAATTGTCTTTAGTATGACAATGATTTGACTGAATAGACATTGCATATATAAATAATATGCATAATAAATATCTATGCACACACATCTACTTGCACTTAAAAGTCATCCAACTGAACTGAACTCATGGGAACTAAATCACTCCATCTTTCTTATTGCTATTTTTTCAGCCACCAAACTAACAGCATGCAAATGCTTTTTAAGGAAAATATTTATGACAAACCAGCATGATGATCATTCATATGGTGAACTTTTATTTCTGCAGGTGTTGGCAATGGAAACTAATCAGAAACGTAGAACTTAATATGTGAATATAAGCTGCCTGTTTTTTTGCTCAATTAAAATTTTTCTTTCAAGCGTTTTACCTCTTTAGCACCACTGTTACTTGCCTGACCATTTCTGCAAACTAGCTATACTGTGAAACGAAGGTTACAAGATTATATAAAGGATGGCTACGACAAATTACCTTCATTGTAAGATGATCTGGGACTTTTAAATTGGACAGAGATGATTTGAGGGCAAATTTAATTTGAATTCAAGATGAAGTAAAATAGTTTGACAACTTTATCCTTTCTTTAAGTCATTTGCTTTAAGACATTTGTTTTAAGTAAATTCATGCAATAATACACCTACAGGAATGGGGAATTAATATATCCCGATATTCAAGAGATCTGTGTGAAGGTGTATGTTTGTGTGTGTGTATATATATATATATATATATATATATATATATATATATATATATATATATATATATATATATATATATATATATATGTGTGTGTGTGTATATGTATATATTCTGTATATTTATATATGTACTGTATATATATATATATATATATATATATATGCATATACATATATATATATATATATATATATATATATATATATATATATATATACACATGCACATCTTGGTGTCTACAGTGCAAAGAGAATATTAAATCAATTTCACATTAAATGGATAGAAAGATCAAAAATGAAATGTGCATTGGTGCATTTCAATTTACAATAGAAGCATTTTTGCAATATACTTACATTAGCAAAAATGCTTATAATACCAGTTATTAATGTTTTTCAGTGGCATACACACATATCCTGTGAGAGCGAGTGAAGTATTTAAACACCACACCTTCTCAGAGGATTAGCAGTATCTTGTATGGCAAAATTATGTCTCCAGAAACAATACTCACCACAACCACCGATCTTAGTATACGTAGTGTTTAAATACTGGTGGTAGGCTGAAGTTAGGCCCACATACCGGAGGTTACATTAAGAGGCATTTGGGCTTATCCCTTTAAACAGGAGCATTATTGAACTGATGTATTAAAAAATCTTTTGTATCTTAACATATACAGAGCAAATCAGGGAAAATAGGCTATGGTTGTTACTTAAAGTGATGGTAAACATTCCCCTTTATAAAAACAGATCCCGAATGTTAGTGATATTTTAGATGGAGTTTAATTCATCAGTTGTAATGAAGCTGCGCTATAACTTATTTTTTAATAGTTATAAAATTTAAATACCTGTGTTCCGCTGCCCACTTCAAAAGTCAATTTTTCTGTGAGCTAATGATTTAAATTGTTGTCCAATAAGCACAATTCCCATATGGCACCTTTGTTGCAGCTAGAGCGCTGATTGGAGAACAATTCAAACCATTAGATCACAGAAAAATTGACTTTTGAAGTAGACAGCAGAGAGCGGGTTATTTGATTTTCATCAACGAAAAAAGTCCAAAGTCCGCCATATGTAAAATAAAATAACAGCTTTATTGGGGCACGTAGCCCAGAGTAAAAAGATACAGCTCAAAAACAAGAACTGACGTGTTTCGGTGTTACATTGCCGTAATCATAGAGTAACATATGTGTCATACAACATAAAAAAGGCCCAAAGGGGCTGATTGGCTGCACCATTAAGAACATATTAACTGTTTCCTTACCCAAAGCACTATTCAATAAATGCTAACCCAAAGTTTGATATGAACTAGCAAATAAGGTATAAAGATAGAAAATCTGAAGTAAATAAGACTTCAAAGATAAGTGTGTGTATGAAAAAAATGGGCAACACAATGTGCATAGTAATCTCCAGATGAGGGTTCATACACAGATTAAACAAATATGGTTATGTGATAATCGTATAAGTACAGTATATTAACTAAAGCTAGATTTTATAGACTAAGGCAGCGGTCAGCAACCTTGGCACCCCAGATGCTTTGTAGCTACTTTTTCCATGATGCTAAGATACTCTTTAGGCTTTAGTCGATGTTAGTTAAAGACTCCAAAGTACATTCTTACTGTAGCAATCAATTATTCAATATATATTCAGACCCTTAAGGTTGAAACCGCGGTCACACACTATATCTAATTGTAGGTCAAAGGTCTTTAAAGAAACGGTTAAAAACTAAGAGTTACGGAAGGTGAGTTTCATATCTATATTAAAAAGTAAGTTATAGCGCATCTTCATTACAGCTGATGAATGAGACTCCATCTAAAATGTCATTAACATGCTAGATCTGTTTTTATAAAGGGGAGAGTTTATCATCAGTTTAAAGGGGCAGTAAACCTACAAAATAATGTGATTCTGCACATAGTTCAGAATTATATAACATTAGCTGAGCGCCAACTTTATACAACATTAAACTGAATGTAGCGTGCTCCCGCTACCAGACCAGAGCGGGAGCGGGTTGCATTCAGTTTAATGGAGCGAACGGACACAGCGCGCCGTGATGCTCTTAGAAAAAAACAGACCCGCTCAGTAGAGCCAGGAGCGGCGTTCTGCAAAACTGAACTTCGTAGTAAATGTGCAGAATTATATAACATTATTTTGTAGATTTACTGCCCCTTTAACCCTTTAAGGACACAGCTTTCAGTTTGCTCAATTGTTTTATGACAGAAAAATTCCGTCATATGTCCTTAAGAGGTTAAGGTATTTATTGAAATATCTAAAATATAATATACATGAAATGTAAAAGAATATACCAGTACAAATCCCTAACTGCTAAATTCTAAAATTCATCATTCTTCTAAAATTCCAAAAATATTTTTTTTAAAAATGATTATAAATTACCCATTTATTTTTAACTGTACCTGCATATGGAAAAAAACAAGCAATTCAAAATAAATTATTTATTATTAAGCAAGTGATAAACTACATCTTACTGTATTCAGATAACTTTTTTTCTGCCATAGTCACTGCTTCACAGAGATTACGATTTAATTTTAGGAGCCAGAGAAAATCAGTGAGGATACTGTTGTTTGTTAGAAATATAGTAAACTGCTTTACACAGATATGTAATTTACTAGCAGCCATTGTCTGTCAATTAATTTACATTTAGCCAGATATTATTCAGATAATAATGGAATCTTAGGATTTTTATTTGTTGCTTTTGTTAGTCTTTCGTGCTATGTTCAACATTATGCAGATATTTTATAAGGGTAAATGTGACAACAGAACTGATTTGTCATGCTCACAAATAAACTGTTTCTACCAGAATGTGAACAACAAAACCTCTGCAGCCTCTGGCCTTTGATGCTTGCAAATTATATTACCATTCCAGCATAGTTCAAGCTGACATTCATTTTATAGAGATATTTCACTGTACATAGTGTTAGCATTCTGATTTGACATTTTAAAAAGGGTACGGCCTGTTATGAAGACACAGTTCCGCTATTATTCAATGGGTGTTTTTACTCCATTAAATTATTCAAAATAAAAATGCAGTGTGTGTGCATGTTGCGCTGTTTAAATCTAAAAATATGAAACGTTTCAACCCCAGTACATCAGTCGTTAGTAACACGTTGGCTGTATTGTATGTGTTTGTCTATATATATATATATATATATATATATATATATATATATATATATATACGTCTATATATATATATTTAACAACAGATGTACCAGCTGTGTTTGGGAAATAATAATCAAATGAGTATCAGAGATGCAAAAAATACCTGTTGCAAATCCGGTGCAAGGGGGTAATGATTAAACTTATTGACAAACAGGAGAAAAAAATTTAGAAATACCCTTAATCCAGCACTACTCGTTTATCAACGTATATATATTCCCACAAGTGAAAGGCGCACAACAGGAATAAATGCAGACAAAAACTGTTTTGCACAACAAAAATATCAATCCTTTAATATAGATAATGCACCCAGAACTCGGTCATCTCCGAAAATGTGGTGCATCACAATAAACGTATCAATACTTGACACCAAGTAGATACAGTTCTAATAAATGGCAACTATGTTTCTGTTTGAGTCCATACAATATAGAGAAGCCGGCTTTAATTTCTTCGCATGCAAACTGTTCATCAAAGATATCCATATATATATATATATATATATATATATATATATATTTATATATATATAAAATATAATTTCCTTCTATCAGAAAAAAATGTACAACAAAATGGTCAGGCAGGTGACATTGGTACTTCTTCACCCTGCTCTTTTATTGTACCATTAATTAATTTTTTTACCGTAGATACCTAGTACCGAAAGCCAAGATCATCTGATCACACAGAAGGGCGTTCACTCTTCAGGTCACAAAAGCAGTCGACAAAAAGAATGGCGTCCAGAGAAGATGACCGAAATACACTCTCATCATGTAAGTAAACTACATGTAGCCATTAGAAATTAGAGTGTAATTAAGTTAATATATGCAAGCAGTAGTACTGTTCAATACAACCGGCAGAGGTTCTGGTGCTTTGGGGTTCTTTGCACCCAATTCATTACTACCTTGAATGCCAGTGACATTTTTACATATCTACAGAGAACAAGAAGAGAAGTGAAAGAAGACGTCATATAAAAAATACAATAAGGAGAAATAGATGGTCCTCAGTCATTTCCCCTACACCCATGATATTTAGCTTTGTTGTCATCTTTTTTAACAATAGATGATACGGTCTAGAGCCACCACTACCCATAGCATATTCCCAGGTCTTAGACTAAACATTTTTTTGCATAAAACATACCCCAGATGTCCAACATATGACTTATTTCTTGAGGTTGGACTAATATCCTTTACTTTACCTTTTTCTTTACCTAATTTTTCCTTTGGGAATGCGGATAACAGAAGCAAACTTCTTTACAACCCATATTTATCTCTTGTTGTTCATAGCTAACATTTGTGTTTAAAGATTTTAAACTTTTGCCTCAATATATTACTATTGTAATAGTTTAACTCTTCATGACAGTTTATCTCTTCTGTTGTCAAATAGACTTTGTTCCCTTGGTATCCTTGTTGAAAAGCAGGTAGGTAGGCTCAGGAGCTTGTGAATGTCTGGAGCACTATATGGCAGCAGTTTTGCAATACATTTAGCTATGGTATACATTTGCATGAGCACCAGATGGCAGCAGTGTTTGCCGCTATGTAGTCCTTCAAGCACGTGCACATTACCTTTATGAGAACAAAGCACATTTTATAATATATGTAAAAATTAAACGTTTTTAAAGTGAAGGTAAACTTTGATGAATGAAAGGTTGTGCCAGATGGAGGCGCAGGTTCGCTTTAGTTGTTCTCTTGTGTGTACTTATCAAAACACCATATAATGGCAAGTATATACTCACAGCATATGTTCCAGGTGACCGGCTCTTTGTATATGCAAAGAAGGACTTCACAAGTTTTCTCATAAAAAACTTTATTGTTCCCAACGCGTTTCAACGGACCCAGCCGTCTTTCTCAAGAGCATTTAAAAGTGCTTTACAGACCAAGCATACCTTTCCTTTACACAGGCGGTCTTTAAATACATAATCGATGACGCTACCCGTTACCCCATTGGTGGTGGCCAGGCTTACACTCATTAAAAAATAAAAAATAAAACATAAAATAAACTTACAAATCTAGATAATAATAAAATCAGCATTATTAAACATCATTATTAAACAACTTTTATCAACTAATACTCTATCGGCTAGATTACGAGTCTTGCGTTAGCCTTAAAAAGCAGCGTTGAGAGGTCCCAACGCTGCTTTTTAACGCCCGCTGGTATTACGAGTCAGGCAGGTACAGGTGTACCGCTCACTTTTCTTCCGCGACTCGAGCTTACCGCAAATCCCCTTACGTCAATTGCGTATCCTATCTTTTTAATGGGATTTGCCTAGCGCTGGTATTACGAGTCTTGGAAGAAGTGAGCGGTAGACCCTCTCCTGTCAAGACTCCTACCGCATTTTAAAGTCAGTATTTAAGAGTTTTATGGGCTAACGCCGTAACATAAAACTCTTAACTAAAGTGCTAAAAAGTACACTAACACCCATAAACTACCTATTAACCCCTAAACCGAGCCCCCCCCCCCACATCGGAAACACTTAAATTAAAAGTTTAACCCCTAATCTGCCGACCGGACATCGCCGCCACTTTAATAAATATATTAACCCCTAAACTGCCGCACTCCCGCCTCGCAAACACTAGTTACATTTTATTAACCCCTAATCTGCCGTCCCTAACATTGCCGACACCTACCTACATTTATTAACCCCTAATCTGCCACCCCCAACATCGCCGCTACTATATTAAAGGTATTAACCCCTAAACCTAAGTCTAAACCTAACCCTAACCCCCCTAACTTAAATATAATTTAAAATAATCTAAATAAAATTACTACTAAATAAATTATTCCTATTTGAAACTAAATACTTACCTGTAAAATAAACCCTAAGATAGCTACAATATAACTAATAGTTACATTGTAGCTATCTCAGGGTTTATTTTTATTTTACAGGCAACTTTTTATTTATTTTAACTAGGTACAATAATTATTAAATAGTTATTAACTATTTAATAACTGCCTTGTTAAAATAAAGACAAATTTACCTGTAAAATAAATCCAAACCTAAGATACAATTACACCTAACACTACACTATCATTAAATAAATTACCTAAACTACCTACAATTAATTACAATTAACTTAAATAAACTAAGGTATGAAAAACAACAAACACTAAATTACAGAAAATAAATAAATAATTTAAAAAAAAAATTAAACTAATTACACCTAATTTAATCCCCCTAATAAAATAAAAAGCCCCCCAAATAATAAAAATCCCTACCCTATACTAAATTACAAATAGCCCTTAAAAGGGCCTTTTGCGGAGCATTGCCTCAAAGTAATCAGCTCTTTTACCTGTAAAAAAATTACAATACCCCCCCACATTAAAACCCACCACCCACACACCCAACCCTACTCTAAAACCCACCCAATCCCCCCTTAATAAAGCCTAACACTACCCCCTTGAAGATCACCCTACCTTGAGCCGCCTTCACCCAGCCGGGCACAAGTGGTCCTCCAGAGGGGCAGATGTCTTCATCCGATCTGGGCAGAAGGGGACCTCCAGATGGGCAGAAGGCTTCATCCAGACGGCATCTTCTATCTTCATCCATCCGGAGCGGAGCGGGTCCATCTTCAATCCAGCCGACGTGGAGCATCCTCTTCAAACGAAGTCTAAGTGTAGAATGAAGGTTCCTTTAAATGACGTCATCCAAGATGGCGTCCCTTGAATTCTGATTGGCTGATGAGATTCTATCAGCCAATCGGAATTAAGGTAGGAAAAATCCTATTATGTTAGGTGTAATTGTAATTTAGGTTAGGATTTATTTTACAGGTAAAATTTTACTTATTTTAACTAGGTAGTTATTAAATAGTTAATAACTATTTAATAACTATTGTACCTAGTTAAAATAAATACAAAGTTGCCTGTAAAATAAATATAAACCCTAAGCTAGATACAAATGTAACTATTAGTTATATTGTACCTAGCTTAGGTTTTATTTTATAGGTAAGTATTTAGTTTTAAATAGGATTAATTTATTAATTTAATTTATTTAAATTATATTTAAGTTAGGGGGTGTTAGACTTAGGTTTAGGGGTTAATAAATTTAATATAGTAGCAGCAACGGTGGGGGCGGCAGATTAGGGGTTAATAATTGTAGGTAGGTTGCAACGACATTGGGGGCGGCAGATTAGGGGTTAATAAATATAATTTAGGTGTCGCAATGTTGGGGGCGACAGATTAGGGGTTCATAAGTATAATGTAGGTAGCGACGATGTCGGGGTCGACAGATTAGGGGTTAATAAGTGTAAGATTAGGGGTGTTTAGACTCGGGGTTCATGTTAGGGTGTTAGGTGTAGAAATACATTTTCTTTCCCCATAGGAATCAATGGGGCTGCGTTAGAAGCTGAACGCTGCTTTTTTGCAGGTGTTAGTTTTTTTTTCAGCTGAATCTGTCCCATTGTTTCCTATGGGGAAATCGTGCACAAGCACGTTTAGCCAGCTTACCGCTACTGTAAGCAACGCTGGTATTGAGGTGAGATGTGGAGCTAAATTTTGCTCTATGCTCACCTTTTTGCGGCTAACGCCGGGTTTAAAAAAACCTGTAATACCAGCGTTATCTTAAGGGAGCGGTGAAAAAAAAAATGCTCGTTAGCAACGCACCCCTGTTACCGCAAAACTCGTAATCTCGGTGTATATTTGTGGATCGAAATTCTTTGCATTTAGTTACTGAAGTTCCCTTTGGAGCCGTTTTCTTCACAGTAGTCTTCTATCAGGTCCGTTCTGGAGTAAAGGAATCACATGGTGTGAAGTGTCCAATCAGGAGCATCTCAGTCAAAACATTATGTTTTACTAACATCGGCTATAAGTGCCGTTTACAAACTAAGTAATGGAATGAGGAAAATACATATTAGATACTAGTGTATGACATCAGGTGTGCTAGCTGGAGGCGCTGGTTCAGCTTGTATCAGTCGTTGACTGTGAGACTGTGGGACGGCTGCGGTTCACCAGAAGGGGAAAGTATTAATACATATTATACACCTGTTTGCATGTATAAGTGTATGACATAACAGATATTTTATAATATTTTTAAAATAAATAAATTGATACAGAAAAATATGGATATATTGTATGTCATTCACAAAATCATTTTTGGCATTAAGAATATTACTCCAATAATAATTCATGATAAATTAACACCCAACAGGTTATTACATATAAATCATACCTTATAAAGTTTGCCATAACAAATGACGGTATAGTAATACACCTAGTTTAACGGTAAACTTCAATTGCTAGAATTATTGGTTATTTCTTGCATAAATGGAACTATGTATCTTTATAGCCATGAAAGAGCAGAAAGTGATAATACATTTTCAATTTGGAATCTTTGATATTTCTTACACAAAGGCGGCTATTCTTGTATCTTTGTTTAGACCCCAATGTGCATATGTTTTTAACATGTTTTTATGTTTTTGTGCATGAGGTAGGCTCAGGAGCTTGTGAATGTCTGGAGCACTATATGGCAGCAGTTTTGCAATACATTTAGCCATGTTATACATTTGCATGAGCACCTGATGGCAGCAATGTTTGCCGCTATGTAGTCCTTCAAGCACGTGCACATTACCTTTATAAGAACAAAGCAAATTTTATAATATATGTAAAATGGAAACGTTTTTTAAAGGGAAGGTAAACTTTAATGAACGAAAGCCCGGTTTTTAAAAATACTATTAAAAACAGGGGCACTTTCATTCATCAAAGTTTAGAAAGCAGCCGTTTTGTTACCTTTGTTCTTTTCACAGCCAGAGCAGCTTCCCCCTTCCGGAGATCCTCTCTTCACACGTCAGCAATGACTAATCCGGCTTCCTCCAATCACAGCATGGCCTCGGTCAATGACTCCCCTGGGGGGAAAGCCATGATTGGAGGAATCTGGATTAGTCATTGCTGACGTGTGAAGAGATGATCTCCGGGTGGGGGAAGCTGTTTTGGCTGTGAAAAGAACAAAAGTAAGTTTTTAAACAAAATGGGTGCTTTCTAAACTTTGATGTATGAAAGTGCCCCTGTTTTTAATAGTATTTTTAAAAACCGGGCTTTCATTCATCAAAGTTTACCTTCACTTTAAAATTTCACAGTCTGTTTAAAACATAAAAGAAAAATGTTGGGTTTCATGACCCTTTAATAGAATTACCCAGCCCAGTTATGCAAATGTACCCAAAAAACTATATACAGGCGTAACTCGGAGATATTATGGGTTCAGTTCCACAACACCTCAATAAAGGGAATATAGCAGTAAAGTGAGTCAAACTGTTTCCCAGTGCATATAAAAGTTATATTTAAACTATACTGTAGTCTATTTGCGTGCAATAGTATTATGTTTAAAAAAAACAATATCCACAGCTTAATTAAAAAATACTAACCATTATATGAGCCTTCAATGAGTCATAATTGGTTTGCTGGTGGTGTATTTATAGGTGTGTATATATGTGTATCTTTGTGTATATATGTGCAAAAATGGCGCTGATAGACTTGCTCGACAGGGTTGCCACAAACCTTCAATTTGTAAAAAGAGCAATATCTGTGAAGCGAAGCGCAATAAAACGAGGTATGCCTGTATAAAAAAACTCTAACATAAGTTCTATAAAATAGATTATGTTCTTTATGCAGTTTTAATATCTTCTAAAAAGAACTGTCATTCAGACCCAGGGAATATGAGTATGTGTCTGTGTATGTGTGTGTCTATATATATATATATATATATATATATATATATATATATAAAATAAATCCTGTATAATTTCCTTTTTTAATTGAAGACAATTAAAGATTTATTTTCTTGCATGGTGTAAAGATTTTGGTAAAAGGAAGGTAACCTGTATTAATAACTGTCAGAAAGTTGAAGCACATTTTTAAGTGCCCAGGTTAGCATTATATTTTACGGTTTGATAATTAGAATGAAGCATTTTGGAATTCGTATTCATCATTTCAAGACAATGAAAGCTAGACAAGAAGAAAGTGTAATTATTGAAAGTATTACTCTGCAACAATTTTATGTGCTTTAAGACTGCAATCACCGATAGGAAGTGGAGCTTTTCTTTATTGTAAAACTGATTTGTGGTGTACAATTATAACAGGGAAAATGAACTAAGTGTAAGGCATTCTAAAGGCTGTTTGATTTATCTTTCCTAGAGGCACAGTTAGAAAGGATTTGCCTTTTTTAGTCACCACAATGTATTTGTGCCCTAAAAGGGACATTAAGCAGTAAATAAATGTACATATAATCATGCATTCAAAGCAAAGATTAGCCTGAGAATAATATGCAGACACATTTTTTGAAATTATGTCAATTTGTACAAATATTGAAAACAAAAGTGTAAAGTTTGTGTCCAAACTTTGCTTAGGCCAGTTAGTGACAGTTATAAATGTGGCTGAACACAGCACATGTATTCACAATCTTTTATAATTTGGAAATCGGAAAACATTTGGCTTACAATAGATGTAACTATTTTATATTCTTCCATTCCTCGTGTGCTTTGAAGCACCAATATATTTTTTTTTTTATTTGAAAAGCAACTTCATTGAGGGATTTAAGTTTTTTTTTTTTAAATTAACTATAGTTAAATATTTTCTTTTGACACATTTTTTTATTTTTGCCAGTGTATACTATCTCCAGAGACGTGGCATTCCCCAACCTATTCATGGGCTTCTGGAAGTGGGTCCGCCCCCATGAAGATAGTAATCCATTTATAGGTAACATTGATCTCTACAAGAGGTTCATACAGATGTTGCCAAAAGTAATGGTACCCTTCCACTTTATTAGGAAACCTTCCACTTTATTAGGAAAACACACAATTTTCAATGAACTAAGTACAAATTTACAAAAGTATTTGGTGTCCACTATTCTTTATTTCAAAAGTATTAGAACATTAACTTCTTTGTTGATTTATGACTTCACATGTTACTTTAAAATATTGGTACTCTTAAGCTAATATTTTGTAGAAAAACCTGTGAAGATAATAACTGCAATTAAGCGCTTTCTGTAGCTCTGAATAAGATTTTTACACTTTTCAGCTGGATTTTGGCCACACTTCTTGAGCAAACTGCTCCAGTTCTCTCAGATTTTATGGTTGCCTTTTCCCAACTGTGATTTTCAGCTTTTTTCACAGATGTTCGATGGGATTCAGACCTGGACTCATAAAAGGTCACTTTGGAACTGTCCAATGTTTTAGTCTCATCCATTCTTGGGTGCTTTTTGAGGTATGTTTTGGGTCATTATCCTGATGGAGGACCCATGACCTGCGACTGAGACACAGTTTTCTGACACTGGGCAGTACGTTTTGCTCCAGAATGCCTTGATAGTCTTCTGATTTTATTGTGCCTTGCACAGATTCTAGGCACCCAGTTCCAGAAGCAGCAAAGCAACCCCTAAAACATCACTGAGCCTCCTCAGTGTTTCACAGTAGGGATGTTGTTCCTTTCTTTTAAAAACTTTTTTTTTCATAAATGGAAAGAGTCCACAGCTGCATTCATTACTTTTGGGAATTCAGAACCTGGCCACCAGGAGGAGGCAAAGACACCCCAGCCAAAGGCTTAAATACTCCTCCGACTTTCCTCATCCCCCAGTCATTCTTTGCCTTTCATCCTAGCGGGTTGGCAGAGAAGTGTCAGAAGTTTTCGATAGTCCGAGGGTAGTACTCTTCGGCATGGGACTGGAGTTTTAAGTAGTCCTGTCAGCCTCTCAGTGAGAGCATGGGTGAAAGTTAGAGTCCGGATATGCAGGGAGAGTCTTTCTGCGAAACCATCCCGACTCATATTAACAGCTCCACAAGCAATCAGCGTTGACGAGTTTCACTGCCTGCTTTTTTTCTCTCAAGTCCATGACAGAAGCGACACTACTATCTGTCACAGGGCCGGTGCTGATTCCGGTAAGATCGTTTCATTTTACTTTCATTATGGATGTATTGTAATTACAACTGTTTATCCGAGTGGGGCTACAACCTTTCGGGGATAACTTTAACATAGAGTCTCAGTGAGGCTCCTTTTTGTATCTAGGAATCAAGGGTTAATATCTCCTGAGGGCGGTTATTAAACAGGGGGGTTTATAATCATGTTTGTTATGTGATTCTGTCTGCTACTGTGTAGTGTTGCTTCGGCTCATGGCTATTTTGGAACATAACAGCCTAAGTCTAGTGACGCGGCCTTTTCAGTCGGTCGCGCTTTTGCATGGATTGCACGGTTTAACTTGTGACTCCATTTCCGCTTTCCTGACCGCGTGGCAACGGAGAAATCCTGGTCCGCTGGTATCTGGTTCTCTGGAGGTGACAGTGTCTCAGTTATGGAGGATTCTTGGAGACGGATGTCTGTGATTCAGACTCTACTTCTTGCGAAGAATATGAATTGGCCCGGGTGATATATGCCCATCAGTTATGTTCCGAATGTCGTTTTAGAGTGCTCTGTTCCTCGGTATCGGGGAATCGGGTGCCCACTGAGCCATCCGCCTCTGGGGATTCTAATTTTCACGAGACAAGTTCCCTACCACCAACTCTTACTACATATGCAAGTAACTCAAAAGTTACTTATACTTTTTAGGGAGTGTGGCCTGTTCCCACCGGAGGTTATGACACGGTTCCGCATGGCCATATCTTTGGCGCTGGCGCATATGCCCATCCCGTGAGTGTGCTTACGATATTGTCCGTGTTTCGTTAACTGGGGCTCGTCAGGCGTGGGATTGCCTGGTCCAGTGCAGTCTTCCGGAGGAGCGACTGCCTCTTAGGGGGTCAACCTTTTGTCCCAGTGGAGGTATGTTGCGCCTTTCGTTACAGACTGGCGTGCCTTCGTGTTCTACTAAGGCACGTTTTTTGACTGACTTGCATACATAGACATAAGGGGATGAAGTAATCTTCTTATAGTCTATATTTGTGTATCCTTTTCCAGTTCTGAGCTTGGAAGTCTCGGACCCCTGTTGGGCTGGTCCTGCAAGTCTGTTTGTTCTTCCTGGGCGATAACCTACGGGTTGCCCTCTTCTATTTTCATCCGGTGAGGATGATTTTTATTTGGTCTGAAGCTCATGTTGTGGGTGATTTTTCCTTCAGGAACTTTCTTCTCTTGAATTGATACTCGTGATTTTGTGGTCACACTGTTTACAAAAGTCTGTCTGACTGTTCTTTATCCCTCCATCATCGGGGGAGACTCTATGTGGCCTTGACAGTTCTGAAACCCTTGGTTTTAGTCTGGTCCTGACTGGGTACAAATCCTTTTGTCTTTGAGGCCTAGTTCAGACATGTGGCACCTTTTTATGTCCGGTAGGTCCGGTGAGGGCGCCTAGTGATCACAATATGCTTTGTGTTGCTTTCTTGTTTTATTTTACAAGCTTCAACTAGCATCCTGAGAGGACTTGAGGGTCCGTGGTTGCTTAGGGGCATGGGGGCATTGGTTCAGTCCTCATTCGCCTTTCAATCTAGTGGGCCGGGACTCCGTTGAGATCCGTGGCGACATGCTCCATTGTTTCTGATTTTTTTTCAGAACTAGAGTGTTCCTTTCCATTGTGGGTTGGAGGCTCGGAGGATTTAGGTCCTTCATACCGCCGTTCTTACGGTTTTGCCTTTTATGGTCTCTTTGGAAGTGTCCTTTTAGGACTTGTTCCTTTTAGAGGTTCTCTTCCGGACGGAGTGTGCTCCTCTATGGGGAGTTTTTTCTCTGTTGGGTCAACAGTGGTGTCTGGATGATTTTCATTCGGTCCGTGTTTTGATCATACTATGGCTTCATGTCTTGTGGACATGTAGGCTGTTCTTCTCTGTGCCCTTCCCTTTTGAGGGGATAGTTTGTCTTCCTTATGAGCTGGGGTTTCCTCTCTCTGGAGGGTCTTTGTCCTGCCCTTTGTGTAGGAGGTTGGATCAGGTGGCTTATTTCTGTAAGGGGCAGCATCTGCTGCTCTGTGTGCTCTGTTCCACCTGTTGGAATTTGCTCTCTCTACGTAGAGACTGTCCAAGAGAGCTGTAACAGGTCTTCCTACGGATTTATTGCTCTTTTCTCTGTTCCAGGTCCCAGGGAGTTCTCCTTGGGAGTGCCTTATGTTGGAGGAACGGATTGGGTTGGCACCTGAGCTCTGTTAGGGTGGGTGAGTCCCCCCTTTTTTCTTTCCATTCCCTGGGGGCTTGTGGTTGGGGTCTTTCTGTCCCCCCTGTCTATCAGACATGTCTGTCGCTTGGGCTGGTCCGGTGTTGGAGCAAGATCTGCGATCTGTTGCTCTGCTAAATTCATCCTCGGAGCATTCGATGTACGTTAAGCCTCTTGAGGTTTCTCCTTTCTCCATGTTCAAGCTTTGTGGGAAGGACTGGCGGCTCTTAGATAGCCTGCAAAGTTATCCACTGGTTAGTGGATACTTATCAATCTGAAGGATCCTATCTTCAGCTGCTTCTGCTTGCCCTGCAAGTATTTAAGTTTCAGAGACATTTTTAGATGACTGCAGCGTGCAGTGTTTTTGCTTCAGGTGTTATTCGTCAGACCTATCTGAACTTGCTGTACAAGGTTTCGTTTCTGAATATTTCAGCATTCTGAGCTACCTTTTTGGGACTTGGGGGACCTTTGTCTTCAGTTACTTTTAGAGTGCGGTTGCACTGTGTTAGGGGAAGATCCTCTTTGTTTCCAATTCCTGGCCTTATCCCATGGTTTCTGTTTCTGGGGTCTGAGCGTTGCCTCCCCTTGTTTCTATGAGACTGGTTGGGTCTCTGTTAGCCTGACCCGGTTTCTCAGGTTTTTTGCTCTGTGTTTATGCCCTTTTTAGGGTTTTTTTTGGAGTTCCTTATGCTAGCTGGAAGCTAGCTCAGCATACTAGGGTTGCAAGTTCGATCCTCGGCACAGTCTCCTTAGCCTTTCCTCCTTTTGAGGTTGATAAAATTAACAGCCCCTTGAGTCCCTTAAGAGGGATTAGCCGTGCTTTACAAGTACAATCATGTTTTCTCTGTGCCTTTTCTTCTTGTGGAAGAATATGGTAGTTTGTTCCCTTTCTTTAGTAAGGTGTGTGTTGTTTGGAGACTGACTGCTGGGTGACGGTGTCTCTTGGAGGCTGTTGACTTGTCGAGTCTAGTTCCTTTGGTCTCTAGCAAGGCTGTGGACTATCTGTGGGTCAGTGTCCTTGGGCCTTTTCCTTTTTTTCAAAGTTGTTCTCGGCTTCGGACAAAGCAGGATTTTGTTGGGTAGGGGTTTTCAGGCCTGGTGCCCTCAGAATCGGTTGCCTCTTGTAACCTCCCATTTTTGCATTCATTGTCCCCAATAGCTTGGGTATTGTTTTCTCAAAAGTAATCAATGCAGCTGTGGACTCTTTCCATTTATGAAGAAAAACTTAAATTATGCTTACCTGATAATTTTCTTTTCAGATGGAAAGAGTCCACAGCTCCCAGCCCGTATTTTTTCTGTGGAGCGTCTGTTATTTTTGTTCTTCTGGCACCTTTTCACCCTGATATTTCTTCTACTGTTCCTTGTTCCTCGGCAGAATGACTGGGGGATGAGGGAAGTGGGAGGAGTATTTAAGCCTTTGGCTGGGGTGTCTTTGCCTCCTCCTGGTGGCTAGGTTTTGAATTCCCAAAAGTAATGAATGCAGCTGTGGACTCTTTCCATCTGAAGAAAAGAAAATTGTCAGGTAAGCATAATTTGTTTTTCTTTAAACATGTAGTTGTGATTTTCCGAAAAGCTCTACTTTTGTTTCGTCTGCCCAAAGGACATTCTTCCAGAAGGACTGTGGCTTGTCAATATGCATTTTGGCAAATGCCAGTCTGGCTTTTTTTTGTGTTTCTCTCTTAGATGTGGGGTCTTCCTCTGTCTTCTACCATGGAGCACATTTTTATTCAGACAACGATGGAAGCAGTGGATGGTGGGACTAGAAACTGTTGCACCTTGAACTTCAGCCTTGGATTTGTTTTGAAGTTGTCCTTGGTTCTTTCTCCACCATTCAACATACAATATTTCTCATCATTCTTGGGCCAACTTTCCGGTTGCAGCCACGTCCAGGGATGTTGGCTACAGTCCCATGTGCCTTGAACATTTTAATAATATTGGCAACAGTGCTCACTGGAACATCAAGCTCTTTAGAGATGGTCTTGTAGCCATTACATTGATCGTGCTCAGACAACTTTATGGTTTTCCTTCTCTTTTTCATGTTCAGTGTTATACATACAGAGACACACAACAGATAGTGAATAATTTTCTCCATTTAAACTGGCTGAATGATTGACTATAAGATTGAAGACACCTGTGATACTAATTAAAAGAGAATAGTCTGCTTGAAGCGTCACTACAAAACAATTATTTATTGTAACTTCTAAAGGGTATCAATAGTATTGTCCAGGTCATTTTAGAATGTCTTTGTAGAATAAGCAAGAATTTGCTTCATACAATGTGCACAATTGCACAATTTATGGATGACAAAAGATATATTTAAATTTCAACACTTTTCATGGCAAGTTCAGATTCCCAGATAGCTGCCTTTTAATTTAATTTTTTTAATGCCATAAGCTCAGATTTTAGCTTCACTTATCAGTGGAATAAACATATATTATTTGGATATTAATATTACTTGACTAATGGAAGATGGTAGAGTGGTTTCCTCTCTCTATAGAAAATCAGATACCAGGAACACCCTTTTACATGCCAAAAGTTGATTTATCAATTTCAGTCTCGGAAGTAGGATCCTCTGAGCCAGAGAAATCCTCATCAGCAGAAGATACTTCAGTATGCTGTCGATCAATATTAGCTTCATCTGATTTATAAGAGTTTAGGAGAGACCTTTTATGTTTATTTAAAGGCGGAATAGCAGTCATAGCCTTCTCTATGGCTGCAGCAATATAATCTTTTATATCTACAGGAATATCATGTACATTAGACTGTGAAGGTTTAACAGTAGAAGTATTTGTACTTATAGAAACATTATCAGCATGTAATAATTTTTCAGAACAAGTGCCACATATTTGAGCTGAAGACTTAAGTTCAGCTAATTTACAACATACACACTTAGCTTTGGTAGAATTGTGTTCAGGCAGCTTAGTTCCTACAGTAACATCAGAGGCAGGATCAGTCTGAGACATCTTGCAAAATGTAACAAAAAAGAAAAAATAACATTTAAACAAAATATCCAATTTCCTCAAAGTAGCAGTTTCAGGAATGGGAAAAATGCTTATGATAAAAATAAGGTAATAATCAAAAGCAAGCAACTTAGCCCTCTAAGAAACAAATGAGAGCAAAGAGCAAAAGAGGGAGAAACTTAATATAACAAATTTTGGCGCCAAGAATGGCTCAAATGCAGAAAAAAAAATTTTGTGAAATGACGCGACTCACGTCATAACAGGCACGACTTTGCGCCAAAAAAAACTCACGACAAGAAAGTCGCAAAAAATGAGGCGACTCGCGTCACGATAGGCGCAACTTTGCGCTAAAATTTTTTCACAACATTGCAATAAAAAGTAACATTCTGCGTCATCACGAGCCTAAGCCCACAAAAATTTTGAAAGAAACAGACTCCAAGTTACAACTAACTGGGAACCCCAGGTAAGTCTAAAAAAACTCCCATAAACATAATTTCCATGCTGAAACTGTTAGACTGCAAAAGGGAAATACACAGACCTGACTCATGGCAAATATATACAATATACATTTAAAACTTTATAAGATAAAGTGCCAAATATAGCTGAGAGTCTCTTAAAAAATGATATATACTTAACTGAAGACACCCATCTACATATAGCAGGCAGCCAAACCAGTACTGAAACATAACAGCAGAGGTAATGGTAGAGGAGTATAATGTCGATCTGTAAAGGGTAAAGGGAGGCAGCAGATGAATCCCTGTGACCGATTTACAGAGAGCCTTAGAATAGATTTCCCATAGGTGAAAACATAGTGTCGTCAGGCAATACTCCCTTCACATCCCTCAGACAAACACTGTAATTTGAGAGGAACTGGGCTTCAATATGCTTAGAAGCGCCTATCACAGAAGAAAATCAAACACAACTTGCTTCACCACCTCCACAAGGAGGCATCGTTTGTAAAACTTAGGTATGAGTGAGGTAGGAGCTGTATTTATAGGCATTTTGAGGTTTGGGAAACTTTGCCACCTCCTGGTAGGAATGTATATCCCATACGTCACTAGCTCATGGACTCTTGCCACTTACATGAAAGGAAGAAAATGTTGAGGTTTCCTGTCCCTTTAAGTTAACAGAGAATTAACAGTTAGACTGACTGAGGCAGAGAGACGCAGATACAGAGTAAAAGGCTATATAATTCCTGTAGTACATACCTGGGGAGATAGGAGAGAGACCAATGTAAGCAGAGTTCTTATGAAGTCCAACAAATTTTATATATATATATATATATGTATGTGTGTGGGTGTGGGTATATATATATAATATAGTTTAAGTTGAGAACGTGTTTCATTAAAAAATCGTTTTTTCAAATGCTCATATCATTGGAGTATTATTACATATTTTGCTGGACTGGGAATCACTACAAAACTGGAGAATTTGAAGTGATTAGGTTTATTAGCTGTTGACATATTTGGGATTAAAAAAACTGGGGTATGAGATAAAAATGCCGTTGACTTAAAGGGACAGTCTACACCAGAATTTGTATTGTTTAAAAAGATAGATAATCCCTTTATTACTCATTCCATAGTTTTGCACAACCAACATAGTTATATAAATACACATTTTACCTCTGTGATTATCTTGTATCTAACCCTTTGCAAACTGCCCCCTTATTTCAGTTTTTTTGACAGACATCCATTTTAGCCAATCAGAGCTGGCTCACCTAAACTCCACGTGTGTGAGCCCAGTATTATCTTTATGACACACATGAACTAATATCCTCTAGTGGTGAAAAACTGTCAAAATGCCCTGAGAGAAAAGGCGGCCTTCAAGGGTTTAGAAATTAGCATATGAACCTCCAAGGTTTAGCTTTCAACTAAGAATACCAAGAGAACAAAGCAAAATTAGTGATAAAAGTAAATTGGAAAATTGTTTAACCCTTTAATGACCAGCGTACCCATTACAACATTGGTCGTTTTGCCCTTAAGGACCAGCGACATACCCTGTACGTTGCTGCAGTCCTGGTCTTCTCTCTGCCGCAACCTCACTCAAAATAGCGAGATTGCGCTATTTCTGCATGACCCACAAGTGGGGCACTGCAGAAATAGATTTGCAGAGCTACCGATGCAGAGAGGGCCACTCTGTGGTGCCAATTGTTGGTGGGTGGGAGCGTAAGGAGAGAAGCGGGTGGGCGGCCCATTTCTGGGGGGGTGCGGCAGGACGGCAGGACCGCTACGCCACGCTACACAGATAGGGAACATAGAAAAAAGCTGGGAAGTGAGGGGGAAGGAGAGAGGAAGGGCAATAAGGCGGATCCTATGTGGGATCCATTGTGGGAAAGGGATCTGGGAGGGGGGCAGGGTAATGGGGGGCAGCTACACTACAGAAAAAGTGGTTAATGTTTTCTTGTTTGTTTTTTAAATATGCATAAATTGAAGCAATTGGGTACTGGCAGACAGCTACCAGTACCTAAGATGGCACCAAATAGTTAGAGGAGGAGGGTTAAAGAGTTGTTTGGTGGGATCAGGGAGGTTGGGGGTAAAAAGGGATCCTACACTGCAAAAAATATTTTAAAAAATTAAATATATTATTTTTTTTAAAGCAGCCTTTTATTTTAGTACTGGCAGACTTTCTGCCAGTACTTAAAGGGATACTGAACCCAAATTATTTATTTCATGATTCAGATAGAGCATGCAATTTTAAGCAACTTTCTAATTTACTCCTATTATCAAATTTTCTCCATTCTCTTGCTATCTTTATTTGAAAAGGAAGGCATCTAATCTAAGGAGCCAGCAAATTTTTGGGTCATCATTCTGGACAGCACTTGTTTATTGGTGCTGTCCAATCAGCAATGACAGCCCAGGTTGTGAACTAAAAATGGGCCGGCTTCTAAATAAAGATAGCAAAGGAATGAAGAAAATTTCATAATAGGAGTACACTAAAAAGTTGCTTAAAATTGCATGCTCTATCTGAATCATGAAAGAAAAAATTTGGGTTCAGTGTACCTTTAAGATGGGTTGACAATTGTGGGGTGGGGGAGGGAAGAGAGCTGTTTGAGAGGGGTCAGGGCGGGATCAGGGTGCGGGATGTGTCAGGTGGGAGGCTGATCTCTACACTAAAGCTAAAATAACCCTACAAGCAACCTAATTAACCCCTTCACTGCTGGGCATAATACAAGGTGCACAGCGGCATTTAGCGGCCTTCTAATTGCCAAAAAGCAATGCCAAAGCCATATATGTCTGCTATTTTTGAACAAAGGGGATCCCAGAGAAGAATTTACAACCATTTGTGCCATGATTGCACAAGCTGTTTGTAAATAATTTCAGTGAAAAAAACGAAATGTTTTATTTGGTCGCATTTGGTGGTGAAATGGTGGCATGAAATATACCAAAATGGGCCTAGATCAATACTTTGGGTTGTCTACTAAAATAAATATTTATATTTTTGATAGATAAATATAAAAAAGGCTCTATTTCTGTTTAAATGTATTGATGGCAAAAATGCTAAAAATTCTCTGGTCTTTTGAGGAAGTTTTTGTCTGAAGTTCCGGGTCCTTAAGGGGTTAAACTTACATTCTCTATCCGAATCATGAAAGTTTATTTTGGACTAGACTGTCCCTTTAACATTGGAGAATCAAAAAGGTTTATCTACAAATTAGCTGCATGGATTTGTTTGAAATTTGGAATTTGCATTAAACTGGGTGAAAATTTGTCCCATTAGTATTTTTTAATATATTTTGAGTTATTTTACACTAAAATCCATGATGGCGCCATAAGCATATTTTTGCTTGTGCATGTTATTGCTTGGTGAACACTGAATCTGTGCTGAGTAACGTGCGAACAGCTTTGCATTATAAATTAGATTTTTCAAATGCTCAGAATGACATATCTGGCTGAAATTTGGCATGTAGGGCTCTGACTCACTACAAAGCTGGAATATTTCAAATTATTTGGTTAAGTAGTTTTTGAGATATTCGAGATTGAAAAAAACAGGCTTATGAGTTAAAAATCCGATAGACTTAAAGTGGCATAAAACATGTTAAGATCTCAGTCTGCATATCCTATAAGTGCTAATTAGTAAACGTAGTTTGCATTAAAAAAAATGTTTAAAAATTGCTGAGAAGTATTTTAAAGGAATTTTTATAATTTGTATTTGCACACCTTAGTCTTTCAGACTTAGAGGCCTATTTATCAAAGGTCTGTCGGACCTTATCCGACAGTGCAGATCAGGTCTGACAGACTTCGCTGAATGCGGAGAGCAATACGCTCTCCGTATTCAGCATTGCACCAGCAGCTCTTGTGAGCTGCTGGTGCAACGCTGCCACCTGCAGATTCGCGGCCAATCGGCCACAAGCAGGGGAGTGTCAATCAACCTAATCATACTCGATCGGGTTGAATTGTGGCGATTTCTGTCCGCCTCATCAGAGCAGGCGGACAGGTTATGGAGCAGCTTTAGACCGCTGTTTCATAACTGCTGTTTCTGGCGATTCTGAAGGCTCGCCAGAAACACGGGCCCACAAGCTCCATACGGAGCTTGATAAATGGGCCTCTTATTGTATAATGTTGTACAGCAATCAATTGTGTGTATGTGCACAGCTCAGCGTGTCAGACATATTGTATAGTTTTGTATAGTAATCAATCGTGTGTATGTGCACAGCTCAGTGTATCAGACTTATTGTATAGTGTTGTATAGCAATCAATCATTGTGTATGTGCACAGCTCAGTGTATCAGACTTATTTTATAATGTTGTATAGTAATCAATCATTGTGTGTATGTGCACAGCTCAGTGTATCAGACTTATTGTATAGTGTTGTATAGTAATCAATCATTGTGTATGTGCACAGCTCCGCATGTTAGACTTATTGTAGTGTTGTATAGTAATCAATCATTATGTGTATGTGCACAGCTCAGCATGTCAGACTTATTTTATAGTGTTGAATAGTAATCAATCATTATGTGTATGTGCACAGCTCAGCATGTCAGACTTATTATATAGTGTTGTATAGTAATCAATCATTATGTGTATCTGCACAGCTCAGCGTGTCAGACTTAATGTATAGTGTTGTATAGTAATCAATCATTGTGTATGTGCACAGCTCAGTGTATCAGACTTATTATATAGTGTTGTATAGTAATCAATCATTATGTGTATGTGCACAGCTCAGCATGTCAGACTTATTATATAGTGTTGTATAGTAATCAATCATTATGTGTATGTGCACAGCTCAGCATGTTAGACTTATTATATAGTGTTGTATAGTAATCAATCATTATGTGTATGTGCACAGCTCAGCATGTCAGACTTATTATATAGTGTTGTATAGTAATCAATCATTGTGTGTATGTGCACAGCTCAGCATGTCAGACTTATTATATAGTGTTGTATAGTAATCAATCATTATGTGTATGTGCACAGCTCAGCATGTCAGACTTATTATATAGTGTTGTATAGTAATCAATCATTGTGTGTATGTGCACAGCTCAGCATGTCAGACTTAATGTATAGTGTTGTATAGTAATCAATTATTATGTGTATGTGCACAGCTCAGCGTGTCAGACTTAATGTATAGTGTTGTATAGTAATCAATCATTGTGTTTTTTTGTGTGTGCACAGCTCAGCATGTCAGACATATTGTATAGTGTTGTATAGCAATCAATCATTGTGTATGTGCACAGCTCAGCATGTTAGACTTATTGTATAGTGTTGTATAGTAATCAATCATTGTGTGTGTGTGCACAGCTCAGTGTGCCAGACTTTTTGTATAGTGTTGTATAGTAATCAATCATTGTGTATGTGCACAGATTAGTGTATCAGACTTATTGTATAGTTTTGTATAGAAATCAATCATTGTGTGTATGTGCACAGCTCAGCATGTCAGACTTATTGTATAGTTTTGTATAGTAATCAATCATTGTGTGTATGTGCACAGCTCAGCATGTCAGACTTATTGTATAGTGTTGTATAGTAATCAATCATTGTGTGTATGTGCACAGCTCAGTGTATCAGACTTATTGTATAGTTTTGTATAGTAATCAATCATTGTGTATGTGCACAGCTCAGCATGTCAGACTTATTGTATAGTGTTGTATAGTAATCAATCATTATGTGTATGTGCACAGCTCAGCATGTCAGACTTAATGTATAGTGTTGTATAGTAATCAATCATTGTGTGTTTTTGTTTGTGCACAGCTCAGCATGTCAGACATATTGTATAGTGTTGTATAGCAATCAATCATTGTGTATGTGCACAGCTCAGCATGTTAGACTTATTGTAGTGTTGTATAGTAATCGATCATTATGTGTATGTGCACAGCTCAGCATGTCAGACTTAATGTATAGTGTTGTATAGTAATCAATCATTGTGTGTCTGTGTGTGTGTGTGTGTGCACAGCTCAGCATGTCAGACATTTGTATAGTGTTGTATAATAATCAATCATTGTGTATGTGCACAGCTCAGCGTGTTAGACTTATTGTATAGTGTTGTATAGTAATCAATCATTATGTGTATGTGCACAGCTCAGCATGTCAGACTTATTATATAGTGTTGTATAGTAATCAATCATTATGTGTATGTGCACAGCTCAGCATGTCAGACTTATTATATAGTGTTGTATAGTAATCAATCATTATGTGTATGTGCACAGCTCAGCATGTCAGACTTATTATATAGTGTTGTATAGTAATCAATCATTGTGTGTATGTGCACAGCTCAGCATGTCAGACTTAATGTATAGTGTTGTATAGTAATCAAACATTATGTGTATGTGCACAGCTCAGCATGTCAGACTTATTATACAGTGTTGTATAGTAATCAATCATTGTGTGTATGTGCACAGCTCAGCATGTCAGACTTAATGTATAGTGTTGTATAGTAATCAATCATTATATGTATGTGCACAGCTCAGCATGTCAGACTTATTATATAGTGTTGTATAGTAATCAATCATTATGTGTATGTGCACAGCTCAGCATGTCAGACTTAATGTATAGTGTTGTATAGTAATCAATCATTATGTGTATGTGCACAGCTCAGCGTGTCAGACTTAATGTATAGTGTTGTATAGTAATCAATCATTGTGTTTTTTTGTGTGTGCACATCTCAGCATGTCAGACTTATTATATAGTGTTGTATAGTAATCAATCATTGTGTGCATGTGCACAGCTCAGCATGTCAGACTTAATGTATAGTGTTGTATAGTAATCAATCATTGTGTGTATGTGCACAGCTCAGCATGTCAGACTTAATGTATAGTGTTGTATAGTAATCAATCATTATGTGTATGTGCACAGCTCAGCATGTCAGACTTAATGTATAGTGTTGTATAGTAATCAATCATTATGTGTATGTGCACAGCTCAGCGTGTCAGACTTATGTATAGTGTTGTATAGTAATCAATCATTGTGTTTTTTTGTGTGTGCACAGCTCAGCATGTCAGACATATTGTATAGTGTTGTATAGCAATCAATCATTGTGTATGTGCACAGCTCAGCATGTTAGACTTATTGTATAATGTTGTATAGTAATCAATCATTGTGTGTATGTGCACAGCTCAGTGTATCAGACTTATTGTATAGTGTTGTATAGTAATCAATCATTGTGTATGTGCACAGCTCCGCATGTTAGACTTATTGTAGTGTTGTATAGTAATCAATCATTATGTGTATGTGCACAGCTCAGCATGTCAGACTTATTTTATAGTGTTGAATAGTAATCAATCATTATGTGTATGTGCACAGCTCAGCATGTCAGACTTATTATATAGTGTTGTATAGTAATCAATCATTATGTGTATCTGCACAGCTCAGCGTGTCAGACTTAATGTATAGTGTTGTATAGTAATCAATCATTGTGTATGTGCACAGCTCAGTGTATCAGACTTATTATATAGTGTTGTATAGTAATCAATCATTATGTGTATGTGCACAGCTCAGCATGTCAGACTTATTATATAGTGTTGTATAGTAATCAATCATTATGTGTATGTGCACAGCTCAGCATGTTAGACTTATTATATAGTGTTGTATAGTAATCAATCATTATGTGTATGTGCACAGCTCAGCATGTCAGACTTATTATATAGTGTTGTATAGTAATCAATCATTGTGTGTATGTGCACAGCTCAGCATGTCAGACTTATTATATAGTGTTGTATAGTAATCAATCATTATGTGTATGTGCACAGCTCAGCATGTCAGACTTATTATATAGTGTTGTATAGTAATCAATCATTGTGTGTATGTGCACAGCTCAGCATGTCAGACTTAATGTATAGTGTTGTATAGTAATCAATTATTATGTGTATGTGCACAGCTCAGCGTGTCAGACTTAATGTATAGTGTTGTATAGTAATCAATCATTGTGTTTTTTTGTGTGTGCACAGCTCAGCATGTCAGACATATTGTATAGTGTTGTATAGCAATCAATCATTGTGTATGTGCACAGCTCAGCATGTTAGACTTATTGTATAGTGTTGTATAGTAATCAATCATTGTGTGTGTGTGCACAGCTCAGTGTGCCAGACTTTTTGTATAGTGTTGTATAGTAATCAATCATTGTGTATGTGCACAGATTAGTGTATCAGACTTATTGTATAGTTTTGTATAGAAATCAATCATTGTGTGTATGTGCACAGCTCAGCATGTCAGACTTATTGTATAGTTTTGTATAGTAATCAATCATTGTGTGTATGTGCACAGCTCAGCATGTCAGACTTATTGTATAGTGTTGTATAGTAATCAATCATTGTGTGTATGTGCACAGCTCAGTGTATCAGACTTATTGTATAGTTTTGTATAGTAATCAATCATTGTGTATGTGCACAGCTCAGCATGTCAGACTTATTGTATAGTGTTGTATAGTAATCAATCATTATGTGTATGTGCACAGCTCAGCATGTCAGACTTAATGTATAGTGTTGTATAGTAATCAATCATTGTGTGTTTTTGTTTGTGCACAGCTCAGCATGTCAGACATATTGTATAGTGTTGTATAGCAATCAATCATTGTGTATGTGCACAGCTCAGCATGTTAGACTTATTGTAGTGTTGTATAGTAATCGATCATTATGTGTATGTGCACAGCTCAGCATGTCAGACTTAATGTATAGTGTTGTATAGTAATCAATCATTGTGTGTCTGTGTGTGTGTGTGTGTGCACAGCTCAGCATGTCAGACATTTGTATAGTGTTGTATAATAATCAATCATTGTGTATGTGCACAGCTCAGCGTGTTAGACTTATTGTATAGTGTTGTATAGTAATCAATCATTATGTGTATGTGCACAGCTCAGCATGTCAGACTTATTATATAGTGTTGTATAGTAATCAATCATTATGTGTATGTGCACAGCTCAGCATGTCAGACTTATTATATAGTGTTGTATAGTAATCAATCATTATGTGTATGTGCACAGCTCAGCATGTCAGACTTATTATATAGTGTTGTATAGTAATCAATCATTGTGTGTATGTGCACAGCTCAGCATGTCAGACTTAATGTATAGTGTTGTATAGTAATCAAACATTATGTGTATGTGCACAGCTCAGCATGTCAGACTTATTATACAGTGTTGTATAGTAATCAATCATTGTGTGTATGTGCACAGCTCAGCATGTCAGACTTAATGTATAGTGTTGTATAGTAATCAATCATTATATGTATGTGCACAGCTCAGCATGTCAGACTTATTATATAGTGTTGTATAGTAATCAATCATTATGTGTATGTGCACAGCTCAGCATGTCAGACTTAATGTATAGTGTTGTATAGTAATCAATCATTATGTGTATGTGCACAGCTCAGCGTGTCAGACTTAATGTATAGTGTTGTATAGTAATCAATCATTGTGTTTTTTTGTGTGTGCACATCTCAGCATGTCAGACTTATTATATAGTGTTGTATAGTAATCAATCATTGTGTGCATGTGCACAGCTCAGCATGTCAGACTTAATGTATAGTGTTGTATAGTAATCAATCATTGTGTGTATGTGCACAGCTCAGCATGTCAGACTTAATGTATAGTGTTGTATAGTAATCAATCATTATGTGTATGTGCACAGCTCAGCATGTCAGACTTAATGTATAGTGTTGTATAGTAATCAATCATTATGTGTATGTGCACAGCTCAGCGTGTCAGACTTATGTATAGTGTTGTATAGTAATCAATCATTGTGTTTTTTTGTGTGTGCACAGCTCAGCATGTCAGACATATTGTATAGTGTTGTATAGCAATCAATCATTGTGTATGTGCACAGCTCAGCATGTTAGACTTATTGTATAGTGTTGTATAGTAATCAATCATTGTGTGTGTGTGCACAGCTCAGCATGTCAGACATATTGTATAGTGTTGTATAGCAATCAATCATTGTGTATGTGCACAGCTCAGCATGTTAGACTTATTGTAGTGTTGTATAGTAATCGATCATTATGTGTATGTGCACAGCTCAGCATGTCAGACTTAATGTATAGTGTTGTATAGTAATCAATCATTGTGTGTGTGTGTGTGTGTGTGTGTGTGTGTGTGCACAGCTCAGCATGTCAGACATATTGTATAGTGTTGTATAGTAATCAATCATTATGTGTATGTGCACAGCTCAGCATGTCAGACTTAATGTATAGTGTTGTATAGTAATCAATCATTGTGTGTGTGTGTGTGTATGCACAGCTCAGCATGTCAGACATATTGTATAGTGTTGTATAGTAATCAATCATTGTGTATGTGCACAGCTCAGCGTGTTAGACTTATTGTATAGTGTTGTATAGTAATCTATCGTGTGTCTGTGCACAGCTCAGTGTATCAGACTTACTGTATAGTGTTCTATAGCAATCAATCATTGTGTGTATGTGCACAGCTCAGCGTGTCAGACTTATTGTATAGTGTTGTATAGTAATCAATCCTTGTGTGTGCACAGCTCAGCATGTCAGACTTACTTTATAGTCCCAGAGACAAAACTTTTTTTTGCTTTTTGCAATGTTTTTTTTTTAATTAAACATTTTTCTGAAGACCATTTTGAAATGTAATTCAATTTTAAATTAGACAGTTACACTAAAGCACCAGCAAAAATTACATGCTGCTTAACAATACAATTTCAGATGTTCACAATTGTGCATTCACTTTCAAAGGGTTAAATTAGAAGACAAGGAAGGCGAGGTGGCAGGCACTACTACAAACCAGGCGCAGTTTAAAAATGTAAATGAAATTTAATGAAAAAAGATTAAAATACATGATAGGCTTGACACAGGACAAGGGAGGAAAGTAGAGTGATGGCCTGACGCGTTTCGCACCCCCTGGTGGCGCTTAATCATAGGCTGAGGTGCAAGGGAAGTGAGACCTATTTAAAGGATAAAGTATTAACCCTTCCAGTGTTGACAGATAATTTTAAAACAACATTTATGGATAAAAACATACACAAATTTACAATAGGATCTATATACAAAAAGCTCAGGTCTCTGTTTGAAAACTCAAGTAAATATATAGAAATGCTAACACGTATTTTTGCTATCATTCCATTAAAGAAAAGTGCATAAGGAAAAATGAATTAATATACATTTAGGATCAATGTCAATTAAACTTCTTAGTTACCAATCCCCAATAAACATTAAATATTAAATTCATTATTTCACTTATGATCTAATCATCTATTAGGTAGTTAATGTCACATTCTTTATTCATACCATTTGGGTGACAAGTATTTAATTTAATTATCCAAAAGATTTATTTTTTATCAAGAATCTTATGTTTGTTACCCCCTCTAGGTGGAATAATTGCTATGTCAAATGTATACCATTGAAATGATTGGCTATAGCCGAGTCTTTACAATAGTTTTTAACGTCTCTGACATGTTCTACAAACCTGGTCTCGACTTCTCGTGAGGATTTACCCACGTATTGACATTTACAAATATTGCAAGTCGAAAGGTAGATTGCAAATTTAGTTTTACAATTGGCATAAAAATTTATGCCATATTGTTTATTATCTACACTAGAGGAGAACTGATCACCTTTAATCAGATGGAGACAGGTTGTACATTCTCTGCTTCCACGCTTAAAAGTACCTTTCTTTGATAACCAGTCCCCTGAACTGGAACTATTATTATCTTGTACTAAGCTTGGGGCAAGTTCTCTCCCTAGTGTTTTCGTTCTTTTAGGGACAAACCTAAAGTTCTTAACAAAAGGTTTTAGAACTTCATCCCCTAACAGTATATGTGAATGTTTTTTAATAATTTTAACCACAGTATTATAATGTTGAGAGTACTCAGTAGTAAATACTATTGTATCATTTGTATGTAATTTATGTTTATCCTCTGAATTTTTGGGGTTTCTCTTATAGTCCTTTACTGTGAGTCTACATTGTTCTAAATTTATATCCCCTCTTGACAAGCCTCTCTTTCAATTCTAACGACTGCTGGTCATATGTGGAATCACATTTGGTGTTTCTACGGAGCCTAATAAATTGCCCTCTCGGTATGTCCAGGATGTTGAGATGCTGCGTGCAGAATTGTGTTGCCTGCTATTGGCTTTCTATACGTTTGGGTAACTATTTGATTATCAAGGATCATCAAAGTTAGATCTAAATAGTTAATTTGCTGTTTGTTCTGCTCCCCAGTAAATTGTAAACCCATCTGGTTACTGCTCAAATAAACCAAAAGATCCTCAAGGAGAAATTCTTTCCTTTCATCTTTAACTATCAACAACAAATCATCTATGTAACGAACAAACAGTACTACTTGTTCCATCCAAGGGTTATTTGTAGAAAAAATATTTGACAATTCCCACCATGCTTCATAAATGTTTGCAAATGCAGGGGCAAATTTTGCCCCCATGGCGGTCCCCCTTACCTGCAAGTAGTACTCATTGTTGAACATAAAATAATTATGTGAAAGTAAAAAATTGTAAGACTTCACATATATAACCCCTCCTACAATCCATCAAATCTGTCTCTTTCTCCAAAAAATATTCAACAGCTCTAATACCTAAATTTTGAGGTATACTGGTATAGAGTGAAGTGATATCAGCAGTAATCCAGCTATAGTTTGATTGCCATTGGATAGTATCAAGTGTAGTTAACAAGTGTGTTGTATCCCTTAGGTAGCTAAGTTGTCTTTTTGCTATGGGCTGCAATAAGGTATCCATCTATTCTTCTAAAGGTTCCAATAAGGAGCCAATTCCCGCAACTATGGGTCTCCCTGGTGGGTATTTACTATCCTTATCTATTTTTGGTACATGATGGAATAGTGGTGTAATAGGATACTCAGGAACCAATATTTCCATAACTTCAGTTTTGAAAATGCCCAGTAGAATGCCATCTTCAACAAGCTTGCCCATGTTTTTTTTAAAAACATGAACCGGATTGTGTGGCAACAACTTACATACATTAATATCACTATAATTTTATCCATAATTGTTGTTTTAAAATTATCTGTCAGCACTAGAAGGGTTAATACTTTATCCTTTAAATAGGTCTCACTTCCCTTGCACCTCAGCCTATGATTAAGCGCCACCAGGGGGCGCGAAACGCGTCAGGACATCACTCTACTTTCCTCCCTTGTCCTATGTCAAGCCTATCATGTATTTTAATCTTTTTCATTAAAGTTTAAATTTAATTAATTTAAGTTTAAACTGCGCCTGGTTTGTAGTAGTGCCTGCCACCTCGCCTTCCTTGTCTGTATTGCACATTTGCGGTCACGGATCAGACCGCAGCTACGGCACTCTGCCAGCTTACTTGTCATTGGACGCATTTACTGTGTGAACTGGTTCCGGTTCCTGATGCAGCTATACCGCGTGGATTACACTTTGCCTGTTAAATTAGAAGACTATAAGGTGGTAACATTTTCATGCCACACACACACAGACACACACATATATATATATATATATATATACACACACTCACTGGCCACTTTATTAGGTACAAATTGCTTGGTAACACAAATTGCTAATCAGCCAATCACATGGCAGCAACTGAATGCATTTAGGCATCTAGACGTGGTGAAGACGACTTGCTGAAGTTCAAACCGAGCGTCAGAATGGGGAAGAAAGGGGATTTAAGTGACTTAAAGGTATACCTAATAAAGTGGCTGGTGAGTGTATATATATACAGTATCTCACAAAAGTGAGTACACCCCT
This sequence comes from Bombina bombina, assembly GCF_027579735.1. NCBI lineage: Eukaryota > Metazoa > Chordata > Amphibia > Anura > Bombinatoridae > Bombina > Bombina bombina. Next base: position 308,773,458 of record NC_069501.1, on the reverse strand, counting down.
CACATTTTTGTAAATATTTTATTATATCTTTTCATGTGACAACACTGAAGAAGTGACACTTTGCTGCAATGTAAAATAGTGAGTGTACAGCCTGTATAACAGTGTAAATTTGCTGTCCCCTCAAAATAACTCAACACACAGCTATTAATGTCTAACCGTTGGCAACAAAAGTACACCCCTAAGTGGAAATGTCCAAATTGGGCCCAAAATGTCGATATTTTATGTGGCTACCATTTTTTCCAGCACTGCCTTAACCCTCCTGGGCATGGAGTTCACCAGAGCTTCACAGTTTGCCACTGGAGTCCTCTTCCACTCCTCCATGACGATATCACAGAGCTGGTGGATGTTAGAGACATTGCGCTCCCCAACCTTCTGTTTGAGGTTGCCCCACAGATGCTCAATAGTGGTTAGGTCTGGAGACATGCTTGGCCAGTCATCACCTTTACCCTCAGCTTCTTTAGCAAGGCAGTGGTCGTCTTGGAGGTGTGTTTGGGGTTGTTATCATGTGGCCCAGTCTCCAAAGGAAGGGGATCATGCTCTGCTTCAGTATGTCACAGTACATGTTGGCATTCATTGTTCCCTCAATGAAATGTAGCTCCCCAGTACCGGCAGCACTCATGCAGGCCCAGACCATGACACTCCCACCACCATGCTTGACTGTAGGCAAGACACACTTGTCTTTGTACTGCTCACCTGGTTGCCGCCACACACGCTTGACACCATTTGAACCAAATAATATTATCTTGGTCTCATCGGACCACAGGACATGGTTCCAGTATTCCATGTCCTTAGTCTGCTTGTCTTCAGCAAACTGTTTGTGGGCTTTCTTGTGCATCGACAGCCATGCAGACCAATTTGATGCAGTGTGTGGCGTATGGTCTGAGCACTGACAGGCTGACCCCCCACCCCTTCAACCTCTGCAGCAATGCTGGCACCACTCATACGTCTATTTCCCAAAGACAACCTCTAGATATGACGCTAAGCACGTGCACTTAACTTCTTTGGTCGACCATGGCAAGGCCTGTTCTGAGTGGAACCTGTCCTGTGAAACCGCTGTATGGTCTTGCCCACCGTGCTGCAGCTCAGTTTCAGGGTTTTGGCAATCTTTTTATATCCTAGGCCATCTTTATGTAGAGCAACAATTCTTTTTTTCAGATCCTCAGAGAGTTCTTTACCATGAGGTGCCGTGTATGAGAGAGTGTGAAAGCGATAACACCAAAATTAACACACCTGCTCCCCATTCACACCTGAGACCTTGTAACACTAACGAGTCACATGACACCGGGGAGGGAAATGGCTAATTGGTCCCAATTTGGACATTTCCACTTAGGGGTGTACTCACTTTTGTTGACATTAATAATACATTAATGGCTGTGTGTTGAGTTATTTTGAGGGGAAAGCAAATTTACACTGTTATACAGGCTGTACACTCACTACTTTACATTGTAGCAAAGTGTCATTTCTTCCGTGTTGTCACATGAAAAGATATAATAAAATATTTACAAAAATGTGAGCGGTGTACTCACTTTTGTGGGATACTGTGTGTGTATATATATATATTTTAGCACTAAATGCAATGTTATATACATGTTAAAAATTTGTTTAAAGCAGATCATTGTAAATTAAAATACAACGTGAAAGCAGACTCACTACTGCAAGAGTTACACTTCAATGATTAAACGACCTGTGAAGTATGGCGTTACAGCCCCTCCTACATAACCTACTGCCCAGGTAGCTATAATTTTTTAACCCTATAATTGCAAGAAATGGCTGCAATACAATTGCAGTATTCACTGGTAGCCAACATTTAAAATTACTTCTGTAAGTTGTTTTTTTTTTTTTTTTTTGCTCCAATGGACTGAGCCTGCCACAAAAGTGGGGGAGGAATCGTCCTTAAATTCTGCTATGCACGCATCCAGGGAGGCTGAAACTGGGGACCCGGAAAACTGTGTAGCACCTCAATTAGTATGACGGCAGTGACTAGGTAGATTCAGGACTCAAAATCAAACACAGTGCAGCCAGATGTGGGTGAATAGTCCTATTCTTTCTGCAGACATGCTTTATTTTCTGCAATGACATTGCAGATTGCATCATGTTCTGCCTTGGGGTGTATAGTAATCAATCACTGTGTGTATGTTCACAGCTCAGCGTGTCAGACTTATTGTATAGCTTATAGTAATCAATCACTGTGTGTGTGCACAGCTTAGTTTGTCAGACTTATTGTATAGTGTTGTATGGTAATAACTGTGTGTGCACAGCTCAGCGTGTCATACTTATTGTATAGTGTTGTATAGTAATCAATCACTGTGGGTGGTGCACAGCTCAGCTTTTCAAATTTATTGTACAGTGTTGTATGGTAATCACTGTGTGTATATGCACAGCTTAGCGTGTCAAGCTTAATGTATAGTGTTTAAATAATAACTAATTGCTGTTTGATCTTAATCCTCTTTTTGGTCATTCTTATCATCTCAGTGTATTTATTTTTTATGTATATTTTCTTTAAGTATAAAGATATGTATTGTGCATATGTGTGTTAATTCAAGAAAATTTAAAAAACAAGGAAATTAATTGGCAAAAACTCATGTTAATGCCTAGAAGAGTTTAAGTTCTTGATCAAACTCCCAACTTAAACTGCCTCCGCCCTGGATGCTTTGCATGACATCATCATTAACATCACTGATTACATCACACATCTCATTGTTGATGACATAATCAATGACATCACTAGTAACAAAACCTATTACATCATTAATGGCATCGGTAGTTACATAAACCTTACATCATCCTACAGATGACAATTTTCTACACATCAGAGAAATATGGATAAAATGTATTACAATGAATCTTAGATTATATTGTGCAATATTGTTTGACATCACCTATGATGTAATTAATGGTACTACCATATACAACAATATGTAGAAATGTATGAATGTTTCCATTAGACAAAAAAAAGTATGTAGTGAGATATTTAGGCCCCTATTTATCAAGGGCTGGCGGACCTGATCCGACACTGCGGATCAGGTCTGCCAGACCTCGCTGAATCACAAGAGCTGCTGGTGCAACGCCCCCCCCCTGCAGACTCACGGCCAATCGGCTGCCAGCAGGAGGGTGTCAATCAACCCGATCGTACTCGATCGGGTTGATTTCCGGCGATGTGTTTCCGCCTGCTCAGAGCAGGCGGACAGGTTAAGGAACAGCGGTCTTTGTGACCGCTGCTTCATAACTGGTGTTTCTGGCGAGCCTGCAGGCTCGCCAGAAACACGGGGCATCAAGCTCCATACGGATACATATGCCCCAATGTATGTTGTTTGTATTGACTTAGTTGAATGTATGAAATGTGTTAAATGTGTTCTAGGAGAGTAAGGATGTATTATGTATGATAGGGGTAAAAGGGTTAAGAAGATGCTCTGTGTTAGGAAAAATACTAAGCAAGGGATGTTGTACAAGGAAAATCAATACTGTACGGAGTGCCCAATTTTTTTTCTAGCATTGGGGTACAATATCCATTAGTTCTGCCACTGCTCTAATGAGTATACTTTTTCTTTGCAGAGTCAGCCTTTAAAATCACTTTGGAAATTATTACATCCCTCTTCATCCTCAAACCACCCTATTCCATCAGATCCTCGTTTTCAGCCTTTGCCAAGCCAGCCTCCCAAGACACCATCGTTTCAAGAAGCCAGGATACACCCCATGGGGCAATCTTCCAGTGGAGGAGGGAGTATCCCTCGTCAGGAAACTCAACCAAAAAACCGTCAGGGGCTCCAGCTGCCAGGGCAGACAGAACCTGTGTGGCATGTTTCTCCTGTAAATAGAGGGGCCAGTGAAGGAGCAACTTTTCCAGACCAACTAACTTCAAAAACTGGACAGAATGGTCTCCCTTTTAGTCGGACAAAAAGAACACGATTGCCAAACCTGAATGACTTAAAGGAGACCGCCCTTTAGTTGCCATCAGTACACAAAGGAAATGTATACATGAGTGAGTACTGGATGAATAGAGATTTGATGAAGCATCTTCAAAAGGATATATAACCAATTACGTATAGCTATATTGATATGTGCAATATGCTTGTGTGAAACGACACTGTGCAGCAACCCACCCACTAATTCTAATGCTGATTGTTAGGTTATCTGCTACCACTAATCTTGTGACCTTAGAATGTGCAATAAAAGGACATATTGTCAGAACATTAGAAGCTGTTTTCCCCACAGGACAAAATATTAAGCATTCTATAATAAACGTTCCTGTTTGCCTGGTCTGTATATTTGTATCACAGGTTATAATAGGGAGCAGACCAGCAATGTAGACTCGTATGCGTGTGCTCACCAAGCCTATAGAAAACTATAAAAGGTGGGCCCTGTGTGAAACAGATTTATCCCAATGGAGGGATTTTTTTAAGAAAAAAGAAAGGAAAAAAACTTCCATATTTGATATTTTTTGTAATATTTATTTATGATAGATTATTATCATAAAGTCATTACATTGTTACAACGTCAAGTTATTTTGAGCTGTTTAACATTGTGAAGCAGTGCAACAGCAAAAGTAGTTTATATAAAGAAAAAAACAGTATAACATTTATATATTGCATTAAGAGTATTATATTAAGTATATACATATATATATATATCTGCACACTCAGACATTGTGTGTATAGTTTGTTTATTTGTTAAATTACTGTCATTTTTTATAAATATCATTTAAGGGAAAAAAAGTATTGTTATGACACTATCTGCCATATTTTTATACATTTGTGCAGTATTATACTTCTAATAAAAGGGAGTTAAACTACGGATGTCAGTGTGACTAAAATAGTGTGATTCTTGCTCAGCTGCTGTAGCAAGTAACTTTAGGCATTATTATCCTCTTTAAAGGGACATTAAACACTTTGAAATAGTCATATAAAATGCTTAACTGTGCTTTGTAAAAAAAAAAAAAAGCAATATACTTTCATTATTTATTTTGCCTTTTTTCCACATTTCACAAGCCTAAGTTTGCTGTATTGCACAGCCATTGTTTGCACACTCTACTCATTTATTTATATGTGTCATTAATTGGCCTCAGCTGAGGAGATATATTTTTTAAAAGTGAAACTTAACTTAAAGCATGGCAGTGTCAGTTACTTTATGGAAACGAACAGTACTTTTTTTTTTTTTAATATCAAAACAACTAAGATCATTTAAAAAAAAAAATACTTCTGCATATTATTCTCAGGGTAATGTTTGCACCGAATATATCTTTTTTTTTAGTGTTTAGTGTCCCTTAAACTCCTTGACTGTCAGGAGGTTAAACCAATGAGAATTCAAACCACAAGGTGATATGTCCCTACCAGGAGAGTGTAATTGTAGTGACATAAAAAGATTCCATATTCCTAACTCAAAGTTGTGAAGGCAAATTGACTCAACAGTGACAATGTTCAGCAGATTTTCTTCCTGTCACGGCATATAGACCAAAGATACTACATATTATTTTCACTTCAAAAACTGTAAGCAGTCAAGTTGTGAATCTGTGAGTAACAAGCCAGTAGATGATAATAGGCTCTACATTCCTACCTGTGTTACAACAAAACTTAAAGGGCCAAAATAGTTAAAAAAAGATAAAAAAATGAGCATGTCATTTTAAGACTATCGACCCTGCATGAGTGTAGGGTTAAACACACAGTAGAAGTGCTGCTTGGGACCCGTATAACACTACTGATCCCGAGTGGAACCTACTGATTTAGTTAGTAGTGCTAGTCACACAAACTCAGCTACGTAACTAGCGCTGCTGATTGGATCAGCGGTATTTACGCTCAGGACCTGCAGTGCTCTGCGAGTCCTGAGCAGTACTTCTACTGTGTGTTATGACATACTCCCTCACTAATCTGTTTCTTTTTCTATTATCACAGCTATACTTATTGTAGCCAATCATCATAAGTTACAAAATTAGTAAAAAAAAAACAAAAAAAAAAAACAAGGCTGGTTCTAGCCCATACAATTTGGTGCAAAAAAATGAGCATAAAGCTAAATATCAAGGGTAAACTGGTGGTGGGCGCTATTTTCTACTTCCTACTCCTCCTTTTTTAATTCATCTTCTCTTTCCTTTTCACCTGTCCTTCATTTGAATACAGCACTGGAAAGGTAACAAAAAGAAAAGACACGTTTTATTTGAGTGCAGCTAACACCTTTGAGATTTGAGGGTTCTGCAGTGATGAATGAGATGTGTGGAACAGTCCCCACTTACCTGGTAACACAACTGAAGAGCAGCATGGGTTAGCTACTGTAGCTTCTGATTGGCTGCATAGAGCAGAGTTGTGCTAAAGGAAAAAATAACAGCCTGAGTGGAAAGGATTGGAATACTAGTTCTGCAAAACCATTTTGTGCTATGCCTATTTTTATCTGCTAGTAGCATTTACTTTATTGTTAAATTAGTCATAATTCTATTATATGTTGCTTTAGAGTCATACATTTACCCAAAGTGAACAGTGTTCTGTATTGCACACATAGCACATGTACTGTACCTACAGCAGTCTGTGCAGTATTGCAGAATGCCCTGGTAGGTTAGAAGGGAAGTTGAAAAACATTTATAAACGGATGGTGGTAGAAAATAGTTATTATTTTTTTGCACTAAACAAAGAACTGTGGGAACATTTGTCAAAAATAAACTATTCTTATAAAATATAACAGTTTTTACTTTTATTACGTAGTCGTAGACGAACTATTTTAAGGGTTGAACACATTTTTTTTAATAATGCTGTTATAATGTAGATTAAAATGTCTGAGATACAACAACTCATACATAAAATGTAGTGCTTGTCTTCTAATACACTGTCTAAAATTGGGTTACAATATGTTCTCCCTTCTTACTCTCTCTCCCTTCTTACTCTCTCTCCCTTCTTACTCTCTGCAAATCACATGTATGTCTCAATTTCTCTCAAGGAACAATGGGACCAACCATAGCCTGAGAATGCCCAGACCCTCCCAATTCACATTGCTTACTCCTGCTCCTGAATTTTGCAGTCTTTGCCCAGGATCACATGGCCATTTTCTGGACTACCCAGACTTTGCCTTTTGGGTGCCCATGTCCTACACTCTGAAACAAGGTGCCTGATTAAAAAATAAATGATATGTTAGAAGGTTTGCATTTGAAAAAATGGAGGAAAATCAAAAGGTAATGTCTTTCCTAAGATCTAGAGAGTCAACAACGTCATTCCAATTACTAGTGTTAATATCCCTCCTGGCCAGCAGGAGGAGGCAAAGAGCAGCACAACAAAGTTGTTAAGTGTCACTCCCCTACCCATAATCCCCAGTCATTCTCTTTTCCTCTGTCAATGGAGGAGGTGAAGTTTGGTGTCTGAAGAAATTAATTCCTTTTTTCAGGTACTTTACCCTGCAAGCAAGGATTTAGGTTTAGCTAAGTCCATGTCAATCTCTTCAGTAGAGTAGTGGTGGCTTTTAAGCAGTTAGGAAGTTGTGAGGTGGTCCTTACTTTGTTTCCTAACATCTTGCTGCCCTAGTTATAGAACGCCAGAGTTGGTTACTCTGTTCTTTCTTTTTTCTACAGGTCTCTGTAAGGAGTATGTGTCCTTTCACGCCCTGTGAGCTGTCTTCCTGACGGACTGCTAGATTGCAGTAAGTGCTTTTTTTGTCTTCTAGGTATGGAGACTGGCACTTCAGTGAATTATTTAACTCTGTAACAATTTGGGGACATATTAATCCTTCATATATAGGATTTTATGAGGCAGTATGTAGGCACTAAGTATGTGACAATAAGAGACTAAAGGTTAATTTCTCCTCATATGGGAAAAGTTATCTTGATGGCACTTTTATTGTTATTTTTCTTTCACTTTCTAGTGTGTAAAAAGAGAACTTGTGTTTCAAGAGGCTTTGATAACTAGAGCAACTCTAATTTTTAGGCAGTTTGCTTTTGCTGGGAACATTTCCGGTCGGCCGGTCATGTTACCAACCGCCCATCCGACATGAAGTGTAGTGGCGTCTTCTCTTCAGTTCGGATCGATAGAGGAGTGGTTTGTGAGCTGCTGGCAGAGTCTCTCATTGTTCAGCCTCTGGAGGAAGGTAGGATGCCTCAGTATATCTGAGGTTCTGAGTGTGATTTTCTTTTCAGACTGTTGTCAGCATAAATCGCTCTGATAGTTCCAAGACCTTTTTGAAAGTGACAGTACACTTTATTTTAAGACATTTTATTTTTCTTTGGGAATGTTTTATTTTTGTTCCTATGGATATGGAGCAAAAATCTGATTCTCTTGGCAGATGTTTATTATGTCCTGAGGCCCAAATTGAATTACCTGTGCAATTCTGTACTACATGTTTAGAAAAAACACTAAAGTGTAAAGATACTCTGTTGCCCTCTACGCCCAATGTCTCTAAGGATGATGATATTCAGGCTATCTCCTCAAATGTCCCAAGCCTCTGTGGGATTACATATCGATGAGGAGGATACCTCAGTAGCTTCTGAGGGTGAAGTCTCAGATTCGGACAGTATAATTCCTTTGTCTGATGCTAAAGAAGTAAACTTCAGATTTAAGCTTGAACACCTTTATGTACTGTTAAAGGAGGTATTAGCTACCTTGGACGACTCCGATACACCTGTCGCTGTCAACCCTAAGAAATCTAGTAAACAATAAATACTATGATGTTCCTTCCTCTATGGAAGTGTTGACAGAGATCATTTCACAGGAATGGGAGAAACCTGGAATACCTTTCTCCCCTTCTCCCATCCTTAAAAAAGATGTTTCCTGTTGCTGAATCCATTAAAGATTCATGGTGCTTGGTGCCTAAAGTAGAAGGGGCTATTTCTACTCTGGCTAAGAGAATTACGATCCCTATAGAGGATAGCTGCTCCTTTAAGGATCCCATGGACAAGAAGATGGAGGCTTATTTGAAAAAGATGTATGTTCATCAGGGTCTTCAGTGGCAACCTGCTGTTTGTATTGCCACAGTAGCAAGTGCTGCATCTTATTGGTGCGATTCTTTGTCTGAATCAATTTTAGAAGAGGCTCCGGTGGAGGAGATCCAAGATAGGATTAAGGCTTTTAAACTAGCTAATTCCTTTATTTCTGGTGCTAACATACAAGTTATTAGACTGGGAGCCAAGATGTCTGGCTTCACTGTCTTAGGCCGCAGGGCTGTGGGTAAAATTTTTAGTCAGCTGATGTTTCCTCCAAGGCCAAGCTTCTGGCACTCCCTAACAAGGGTAAAACCTTGTTTGGATCTGGTCTAGCAGAAATAATTTCTGATATTACAGGTGAGAAAGAGTCTTTTCTACCACAAGACAAGAAAAACAGGACTAAAGGACATCAGAGTAATTTTTGTTCCTTTCGTAACTTCAAAGGTCAAAAGTCTTCCTCTCCCTCTTCTAAGCAGTCCAAGTCTTCTTGGAAACCCAATCAGTCTTACTACAAGGGGAAGCAAAGAAACCCTCAGCTGCGTCTAAGTCAGCATGAAGGGTCCACCCCCAATCCGGGATCGGGGTAAGTGGGGTGCAGACTTTCAATGTTTTGTCAAGCCTGGATACGGGATGTCCCGGATCCTTGGGCTGTGGACATAGTTTCTCAGGGATACAAAATAGAATTCAAATCTTGTCCTCCAAGGGACAGATTCCACCTATCAAGACTATCTGTAGATCAGGTAAAAAGAGAGGCATTCTTGAGCTGTGTTCAGGACCTGTACAGGAGTGATTGTTCCAGTTCCAGTAAGGAACAGGATCTAGGATTCTATTCAAATCTGTTTGTGGTTCCTAAAAAAGATGGAACTTTTCAACCCATTTTAGACCTAAAGTGTCTCAACAAGTTTCTCAGGGTAACTATTCGTTCCATTCTTCCTTTGGTCCAAGAGGGTCAGTTCATGACGGCCATAGACCTGAAGGACGCATATCTTCATGTTCCCATCCACAGGGATCATCAAAAATTCCTGAGATTCGCCTTTCTATACAAACACTTTCCGTTTGTGGCTCTTCCATTTGGACTTGCCACAGCTCCCAGAATTTTCTCAAAGGTTCTGGGGGCTCTCTTGGCAGTGATCAGGTCTTGGGGAATTGCAGTGGCGCCATACTTGGAGGACATATTGGTTCAGGCGCCATCTTTTCAACAAGCAAACTCTCATACAGAGATCTTTTTGTCTTTTCCCACGGTTGGAAAGTGAATCTGGAAAAGAGTTCCCTTGTTCCAGCTACAAGGCTGGTTTTCTTAGGGACCATAATAGATTCCCTATCTATGAAAATTTTTCTGACGGAGGTCAGAAAATCCCAAATTCTTTCCTCTTGCCTCTCTCTTCAGTCTACTTTTCAGCCATCAGTGGCTCAATGTATGGAGGTAATTGGTCTGATGGTTGCTTCCATGGACATCATTCCATTTACTCGATTCCATTTAAGAGCTATGCAATTATGCATGCTTATACAATGAAACAGAGACCATTTGGATCTGTCTCAGAGGATAGATCTAGACCAGTTGACAAGAGACTCTCTCCCGTGGTGGCTTTCTCAGGACCATCTGTCGCAGGGCACATGTTTCCGGAGACCTTCCTGGGTGATTGTGACCATGGACGCCAGCCTGCTAGGCTGGGGAGCAGTCTGGGACTCGTTAAAGGCGAAGGGACTATGAACTCAGGAGGAGTCTGCTCTCCCCATAAACATCTTGGAGTTTAGAGCGATTTACAATGCTCTGATGGCTTGACCTCAATTGTCCTTAGCCCAGTTTATCAGGTTTGTCAGACAACATCACCTCAATGGCTTATATCAACCACCAGGGAGTTCCTTAGCCATGAAGGAGGGGGCACGGATTATTCAGTGGGCAAAAGCTCACAATTGTTGTCTTCCTGCCATCCACATTCCAGGAGTGGACAACTGGGAAGCAGATTTCCTGAGCAGACAGAGATTTCATCCCGGGGAGTCGGCTCTCCATCCGGAGGTGTTCTCCAGGTTAACTCTCAAGTGGGGGGGTTCCAGAGTTTGATCTGATGGCGTCTCGGCAGAAGCCAAGCTTCCAAGGTACAGTTTAAGGTCAAGAGACCTGCAGGCTGCTCTGATATATGCTCTAGCGGTTCCTTGGGCTTTCGGTCTAGTATATCTGTTTCCTCCGTTTGCGCTCCTTCCACGAGTCATTGCTCGTATCAAACAGGAGAGAGAGTCAGTAATTATTCTAATAGCTCCTGCATGGCCCCCAGGATCTGGTATGCAGACCTAGTGAAGATGTAATCTCTGCCACTTTGGAGGTTGGCTCTGAGGAAGGACCTTCTAACTCAGGGTCCTTTCCTCCATCCAAATCTCGTTTGTCTGATGCTGACTGCATAGAGATTGAACGCTTAGTTCTGAGTTGGTCATTGAGACCATGCTACAGGCTCACAAGCCTGTTACTCGTAAAATTTACCATAAGATATGGCCTAAATACCTTTTATTGGTGTGAATCAAAGGGCTACTCTTGTAGTAGGGTCAAGATTCCTAGAATTTTGTCTTTTCTCCAGGAAGGTCTGGAGAAAGGGTTGTTAGTAAGTTCTCTGAAGGGTCAGATTTCTGCTCTATCTATTCTTTTGCATAAGCGTCTGACGGATGTGCCAGATGTTCAATCTTTTTGCCAGGCCCTGGTTAGAATCAGGCCTGTATTTAAATCTGTTGCTCCTCCTTGGAGCCTTAAAGTGAAGGTCAATTTTGAAGAATTAGTGCCCGGTTTTTAATAATCCTATTAAAAACAAAGGCACTTTAATTCATCAAAATTGACATTTCAAGCGTTTTCTTCAAAAACTTACCTTTTAATCCTGAGTGCCGCTGCAGTGCTTCCTCCGCCCGTTGCAAGTCCTCTTCGCGGGTCCAAAATGACAAATCCGGCTTCATCCAATCACAGCATTTCCTCAGGCCATGATCCCCCCGGGGGGGGAACGCCGTGATTGGAGGAAACCGGATTCGTCATTTCTGACATAAGCAGAGGCTTCTGGCGGCCGGGGAATCGATGGAGCAGCTTTCAGGATTAAAAGGTAAGTTTTTGAAGAAAATGCTTGAAACGTCAATTTTGATGAATTAAAGTGACCTTGTTTTTAATAGGATTATTAAAACCGGTCACTAATTCATCAAAATTGACCTTCACTTTAACCTTGTTCTTAAAGTTTTGCAGCAGGCTCTGTTTGAGCCAATGCATTCCATAGATATTAAGTTGTTACCTTGGAAGGTTTTGTTTCTTATCGCTATTTCTTCTGCTCGGAGAGTTTCCGAACTCTCATCTTTGCAGTGTGATTCGCCTTACCTTATCTTTCATGTGGATAAGGCGGTACTTCGTACTAAATTGGGATTTCTTCCTATAGTGGTTTCGGTTAGAAATATTAATCAGGAAATTGTTGTTCCTTCTCTCTGTCCTTCTCCTTCTACTCATAAGGAACGTCTGTTGCACAACTTGGATATTGTGCGTGCTCTGAAATTCTACCTACAGGTGACTTAAGGATTTTCGCCAGTCTTGTGCCCTTTTTGTTTGTTTCTCAGAAAAGCGTAAGGGTCAGAAGGCCACTGCTACTTCTCTTTCCCTCTGGTTGAGAAGTATAATTTGTTTTGCTTATGAGACTGCTGGTCAGCAGCCTCCTGAGAGAATTAGGGCTCATTCTACTAGGGTTGTCTCCTTTTCTTGGGCTTTCAAAAATTAAGCTTCTATGGAACAGATTTGCAAGGCTGCAACTTGGTCCTCTCTGCATACTTTTTCCAAATTTTCCAAATTTGATACTTTTGCCTCGGCTGAGGCCTCTTTTGGGAGAAAAGTTATTCAAGTGGTGGCGCCTTCTGTTTAGGTCTGCCTGTCTTGTTCTCCCTCCCTTTCAATCGGTGTCCTCTAGCTTGGGTATTGGTTCCCACTAGTAACTGGAATGACGTTGTGGATTCTCCATATATTAGGGAAAAAAACTAAATTTATGCTTACCTGATAAATTTCTTTCTTTCCGAATATGGAGAGTCCACGATTCCACCCTTATTTTAAACAGGCATTTTTTTTACTAAACCTCAGGCACCTCTACACCTTGGTTTTATTCTTTTTTCCATTTCCCTTCGGTCGAATGATTATGGGTAGGGGAGTGACAGTTAACAGCTTTGCTGTGGTGCTCTTTGCCTCCTCCTGAGGGCCAGGAGTGATATTCCCACTAGTAATTGGAATGACGTCTTGGACTTTCCATATCCGGAAATAAATCCATTTATCAGGTAAGCATTAATTTAGATTTTTCAGAATTTTTTTTTTTTTAAATCTGAAGGAAATACTAAGGTGTCAATGTTTTGTTTTTTGTTTGTTTTTTTTTATAACATTTTCAAATACCTCATTGATGTTTTTTGGGCTGATGACCGGCCCAAATGTCTCATTAAATAATGCCCTTGTAAGCAGGTGTTTGTGGGCTGGCAGTGGTGAGTGCACACAAGTTTCATCATTGGGTTCTAGAGAGCTGAGAACTTAAAGGGACCATAAACCCAATTTTTTTCTTTCATGATTCAGATAGAGTATACCATTTTAAGCAACTTTCTAATTTACTCCTATTATCAATTTTTACTCATTCTCTTGCTATCTTTATTTAAAAAGCAGGAATGTGATGCATAGGAGCAGCCCATTTTTGGTTGAGAAACCTGGGTTATGCCTACTTATTGGTGGGTAAATGTAAGCATCCAATAAGCAAGCGCTATCCATGGTGCTGAACCTAAAATGGGCTTTACATTCCTGCTTTTAAAATAAAGATTGCAAGAGAATGAAGAAAATTTGATAATAGGAGTAAATTAAAAAGTTGCTTAAAATGTAATGCTCTATCTGAATCACAAAAGAAAATGTTTGGGTTCAGTGTCCCTTTAAGAAGCATCATATAAACCTGTGGCTATGAGTGCCAGTAGAGTACATCTAATCCTGGATGGGAAGAGAATTGCTTCCTCCCTGATGTATGTAATTATAGTTCTTTCTATATTAAGTTACATAAACAGTTTAATTATTGTTTCTTTCACACTCTCATGAAACCATATCAGTAGTTCTGGCCTCAGATCTCTGGAATAAGTGAGAACCCCTCTGAGATGTTGAAGAGGGTGGAATTCTCCTCTGCATATACACTACCCCTTACTACTTGTTTCAGTATAGTTTTCACATAGTCAAAGTTAAATATGCTGTGTAAGAGTTATGCTTCAGATGAAGTATTTGTTAGTTTGCATTGAAGAAGGAAGAACATTTAACCCTTTTATGAACAGCATACTCACTACTGGAAGGGTTTAGATGCCCTAAACCTGACTTGGTCTCTACACACCTACATATGACAGGGAAAACTATCCCTGGTGTTTCCCCTAGTAGACCTGAAGGACAGCAGCACAAAGGGAGCTGATTTGCAAGGGACTCAGGAGTCAAAATATGAATAAGTGTTGACAGATTAAAGGGATTTTAAACCCAGAATTGTTCTTTCGTTATTCAGAGAGAGCATGTGCTTTTAAACAACCTTCTAATTTACTCCTATTATCAATTTTTCTTCTTTCTCTTTGTATCTTTTTGTGGAAAAGCATGAACGTATGCTTAGGAGTCGGCCCATTTCTCCATCACTATATGGCAGTAGTTTTGCAAGAATGTTATCCATTTGCAAGAGCACTAGATGTCAGAACTATTTCCTGACATGTAGTGCTCCAGCTGCCTACCTAGGTATCTCTTCAACACAGAATATCATGAGAAGAAAGTACATTTGATACTAGAAGTAAATTGGAAATGTTTTTAACATAGTATGCTCTGTCTGAATCATAAAATATATTTTGGGGGTTTCATATCCTTTTAATAAGTAGTAGTACCTTTCAGTCAGAAGCAGGGAAGGCTGAAGTAGATTGCTTATAGGCAATTTGCTGCAGCAGCACAATATCCTGCAGTGCCTGTGGCCAAAGTTCACTCCAACCTTTCAAGGAGTGGTCCAAAAAAGCCAGAGGATAATTTAGAAAGCAAAATAAAAAAGCAGCCCATTTATATAGTAGTAACATAGAGCAACGCTCAATATAAGCTTAGCTTCAGCAAAGAAACTGTCCATCAGTCACAAGCTGTGACTGTCTGCTGAAGAGTCCGCAAATTAGTATGCAAATATAACCTATTGTAAACCATAGCTGAACAGCGCACCCGAAACAAGATTAAAGCCTGGATTGCAGATGGTAGTTTGTATGTAGCATAAGCCTATCCAGATGGTGCATACAGCAAACCAGGAACATAGTCTTTGCACTCACCCATGTGGTAAATGAGTAGCACAGTGTCTCGCTCCACCCTCTCAATCTTGTCTTCAACATTTTGCCTAATGAAACTGCAAGTTTCTAGATACAAAGTATTGAAAGTAAATGAGTAGAATACACTTTAGGTCACCATTCTGTAAAAGCTCCTACTGTTCATAGTCACACAGTAAAAAATGTAACATTTTTCTGCTGTCTTTTATAATTCTTTAACAAGCTATTTCCACAAATGTGCTACTTTCCCTTTAAATTTTTGATGCCTGCAATTTAAAAGACTTCATTAAGATCCAGGCCCCTAGTTATCAAGCCGTCAACCTCAAATACGCTGGAATTCTGCAGCGTATTTGTGGCGAGGCTGATTCGCCTAAGTTATCAAGCCCTGCTGCCCGGCAAAAGTAGAATTTTGTGACATAAGCTTCGATCCGCTGGACTCAGTCCGACACAGATCAATTCTTGCGTCACTCCAGATGTTCCGAACACAAGTTTGGCAAAATCTGACTACTTTTGCTAGTTATCAAAAAAATAGCAAGTACGCTCGGCACTTTTCCGGCCCAGCGTACCTGGTTTTCAATCCGCCGCCCTGGAGGCGGCGGATCCCATAGGAATCAATGGGAGTCTGACCATAGCGAAAGTTCATGTTCACTGCAACTAAATACATTTATTACCCCTAAACCGCCACTCCCGGACCCCGCCGTAACCTACATTATACATATTAACCCCTAATCTGCCGCCCCCTACACTGCCGCAACTAAATAAAGTTATTCCCCCCTAAACCGCCGCTCCCGGACCCCGCCGCAACTATAATAAATATGTTAACCCCTAAACCGCCGCTCCCGGACCCCGCCGCCACCTACATAATACCTATTAACCCCTATCCTGCCCCCCCTACACTGCCGCCACTATAATAAATTTATTAACCCCTATCCTGCCCCCCCTACACTGCCGCCATCTATAATACATTTATTAACCCCTATCCTGCCCCCCCTACACCGCCGCCACCACCTATAATACAATTATTAACCCCTATCCTGCCCCCCTACACCACCGCCACCTATAATACATTTATTAACCCCTATCCTGCCCCCCTACACTGCCGCCACCTATAATACATTTATTAACCCCTATCCTGCCCCCCCTACACCGCCGCCACCTATAATACATTTATTAACCCCTATCCTGCCCCCCCACACCGCCGCCACCTATAATAAAATTATTAACCCCTAAACCTAAGTCTAACCCTAACACCCCCTAACTTAAATATTAATTAAATACATCTAAATATTATAACTCTTATTAAATAAATTATTCCTATTTAAAACTAAATACCTGTAAAATAAATCCTAATATAGCTACAATATAAATAATAATTATATTGTAGCTATCTTAGGATTTATTTTTATTTTACAGGCAAATTTCAATTTATTTTAACTAGGTACAATAGCTATTAAATAGTTATTAACTATTTAATAGCTACCTAGTTAAAATAAAGAGAAATTTACCTGTAAAATAAAAACTATCCTAAGTTACAATTACACCTATCACTACACTATCATTAAATAAATTATTCCTATTTAAAACTAAATACTTACCTGTAAAATAAACCCTAAGATAGCTACAATGTAATTAATAATTACATTGTAGCTATTTTAGGATTTATATTTATTTTATAGGTAACTTTGTATTTATTTTAGCTAGTTAGAATAGTTATTAAATAGTTATTAACTATTTAATAACTACCTAGCTAAAAGAAATACAAAATTACATGTAAAATAAATCCTATCCTAAGTTACAATTAAACCTAACACTACACTATCATTAAATTAATTAAATAAATTACCTACAAATAACTACAATTAAATACAATTAAATAAACTAACTAAAGTACAAAAAATAAAAAAAAATAAGTTACAAACATTTCAAAAATATTACAACAATTTTAAGCTATTTACTCCTAATCTAAGCCCCCTAATAAAATAACAAAGCTCCCCAAAATAAAAAAAATGCCCTAAACTATTCTACATTAAAAAGTTACCAGCTCTATTACCTTACCAGCCCTTAAAATGGCCTTTTGCGGGGCATGCCCCAAAGAAATCAGCTCTTTTGCCTGTAAAATAAAAAGACAACCCCCCCAACATTAAAACCCACCACCCACATACCCCTACTCTAACCCAAACCCCCCTTAAATAAACCTAACACTACCCCCCTGATGATCATCCTATCTTTAGCCGTCTTCAGCCAGCCGACCACCGATGGAACAGAAGTCTTCCATCCGATTGAAGTCATCATCCAAGGGGCGCTGAAGAAGTCTTCCATCCGATTGAAGTCATCATCCAGGCGGCGTCTTCAATCTTCATCCATCCGGAGCGGAGCCATCTTCAGACGAGCAGATGCGGAGCCTTCTTCTTCCACCGACGACTTCCTGACGAAAGACGGTTCCTTTAAATGACGTCATCCAAGATGGCATCCCTCGAATTCCGATTGGCTGATAGGATTCTATCAGCCAATCGGAATTAAGGTAGGAAAAATCTGATTGGCTGATTGAATCAGCCAATCAGATTGAAGTTCAATCCGATTGGCTGATCCAATCAGCCAATCCGATTGAGCTCGCATTCTATTGGCTGATCGGAACAGCCAATAGAATGCGAGCTCAATCTGATTGGCTGATTAAATCAGCCAATCAGATTTTTCCTACCTTGATTCCGATTGGCTGATAGAATCCTATCAGCCAATCGGAATTCGAGAGACGTCATCTTGGGTGACGTCACTTAAAGGAACCTTCATTCGTCTGGAAGTCGCCGGTGGAAGAAGAAAGCTCCGCGTCGGCTCGTCTGATGATGGCTCTGCTCCGAATGGATGAAGATTGAAGACGCCGCCTGGATGATGACTTCAATTGGATGGAAGACTTCTTCAGCGTCCCTTGGATGATGACTTCAATCGGATGGAAGACTTCTTCAGCGCCCCTTGGATAATGACTTTGGCCGCTGCGGATGTCCTCTTCTGTTCCATCGGTGGTCGGCTGGCTGAAGACGGCTAAAGGTAGGATGATCTTCAGGGGGTAGTGTTAGGTTTATTTAAGGGGGGTTTGGGTTAGAGTAGGGGTATGGGGGTGGTGGGTTTTAATGTTGGGGGGGTTGTATTTTTATTTTACAGGCAAAAGAGCTGATTTCTTTGGGGCACGCCCCGCAAAAGGCCCTGGTAAGGTAATAGAGCTGTTAACTTTTTAATGTAGAATAGGGTAGGGCATTTTTTTATTTTGGGGGGCTTTGTTATTTTATTAGAGGGCTTAGATTAGGTGTAAGTAGCTTAAAATTGTTGTAATATTTTTTAAATGTTTTTTTTTTTGTAACAGTTTTTTTTATTTTTTGTACTTTAGTTAGTTTATTTAATTGTATTTAATTGTAGTTATTTGTAGGTAATGTATTTAATTAATTTAATGATAGTGTAGTGTTAGGTTTAATTGTAACTTAGGTTAGGATTTATTTTACAGGTAATTTTGTATTTCTTTTAGCTAGGTAGTTATTTAATAACTATTTAATAACTATTCTAACTAGCTAAAATAAGTACAAAGTTACCTGTAAAATAAATATAAATCCTAAAATAGCTACAATGTAATTATTAATTACATTGTAGCTATCTTAGGGTTTATTTTACAGGTAAGTATTTAGTTTTAAATAGGAATAATTTATTTAATGATAGTGTAGTGATAGGTGTAATTGTAACTTAGGTTAGTTTTTATTTTACAGGTAAATTTTTCTTTATTTTAACTAGGTAGCTATTAAATAGTTAATAACTATTTAATAGCAATTGTACCTAGTTAAAATAAATTGAAATTTGCCTGTAAAATAAAAATAAATCTTAAGATAGCTACAATATAATTATTATTTATATTGTAGCTATCTTAGGGTTTATTTTAAAGGTAAGAATTTAGTTTTAAATAGGAATAATTTAATTAATAAGAGTTATAATATTTAGATGTATTTAATTAATATTTAAGTTAGGGGGGTGTTAGGGTTAGACTTAGGTTGAGGGGTTAATAATTTTATTATAGTGGCGGTGGTGTAGGGGGTGCAGGATAGGGGTTAATAAATTTATTATAGGTGGCGACGGTGTAGGGGGGGCAGATTAGGGGTTAATAAGTTTAATATAGGTGGCGACGGTGTAGGGGGGGCAGATTAGGGGTTAATAAGTTTAATATAGGTTGCGGCGTGGTCCGGGAGTGGCGGTTTAGGGGTTAAACAATTTATTTAGTTGCGGCAGGGTCCGGGATCGGCAGGATAGGGGTTAATAAATGTATTATAGGTTGCGGCGGTATAGGGTGGCAGGATAGGGGTAACTAGGTATAATGTAGGTGGCGGTGGGCTCCGGGAGCGGCGGTTTAGGGGTTAATACATTTATTATAGTTGCGGTGGGGTCTAGGAGCAGGGGTTAATAACTTTATTTAGTTGCGGGGGGCTCCGGGGGCACCGGTATAGGGGGTAGAACAGTGTAGTTTAGTGTGAGTGCTTAGTGACAGGGGTATCAATAAAGCTGGGAAAAAGCCGAAGAGCAGCGAGATCGGATGATTGATAACTATCGCAGTCCGCTGCTCATCGCCCCGTACTTGGTGCGCAGCTTTTTGACAGCTTTATTGATAACTTTGGAGAACGTATTCAGGTCTGCAGCAGCGATGCGAGGCGAGCTTAGGCGGGCGTATTAGGGCCGGCAATGGCAGGTAAGTAGACACGTTGATAACTAGAGGCCCCAGTCTCTTAAACACTACTGATTATTTTGTTCTGTACCTGGTTCAAGTCAGTTAATGCAAATTTGTCTTTTTGCTGGGAAGGTGTAATGTCAGAGGAACCTTTCGTAATGTGTTTGGGGTTTCCCCTTGAGTTTTTGGTCCCTCCAGTGCTCTTTGGATGGAATAACGTCCGGTGATTATTTGTCTTGGAGATGATCCTATAATTACAAACCTTTTGGAATCGCCTGTGCAGAATAGGCTGCCCAAAAGTTCTGATTACCATTGCTGTGATAGGTCATCCAGTTACGTATGTAGGCATTCTCCCAGGAAGAATGTTTGATACTTTGTCTCCTCCTAGGTTTCGCAGAAGAAGCAAAAACACTTTTTTGTGTCTCTTTTGAATTGATAGAGCTAAGAAACTGCTTAAATTGTTATTGCATTTATACAGGAAGTATTTAATTTGTGTGAAGAGGACATATTACAGCTAGTAATAGGATTGAAAGGATGTTCACATTTTATCTATAATTTCTGACTTGACTGGCTTGTCAGTCACATGATTGTGTGCTACTTTTAGCAAGTGTTGTGAGGACAGAAAAAGAAAGGTCTTTAAGAAATCTGTATCCGTGCTGCAAGGTCTTATTGTTTTGTTCTGCACTTTCAGTTGTTCTCCAGTAGAAGATTACCGGTCTTCCCGATTCTTAGAGATTCTTTCAATTTCTGGAAATCATGGGCCATGTCTTCAAAGATCTCATACCTACCTGAGATCTAAATATAGCTCTGCTGGTTCTTCAGCATTCACCCTTTTCAAACCTTTACACAAAGTGCCTATAAAGTTGTTGGAGACATTGTAGTGCAAAAATTACATGTTTTAATTCATTAGAGCATGACATTTTAGCACTACCTTAATAGTGGTTAAGCACATAGTTAAAGTACTGAGAGGATACAGCCAATCAGCTATAGCAGTTCCAGGACTCAGCTGTGTGACTTGAGCTACTGATATACTCAGCTTCTGATTGCAGGGTTGCTAGTGCTAAAATCACATGCTCTAATTAATTAAAACATACACATTATGCGCTGTGATGTCCCATTATCTTTAAGACTATACTGCCTCTGGTTTTACCCTAAGCCGGGCATATTGTAGCCTTCGTTATTTGTTCAGAACTCCCCTATCATTTCTGCCACAGATGGTTTCTTCTTGTTAAGATGTATTCATAGGGGCCCATTTATCAAGCTCCGTAAGGAGCTTGTGGGCCCGTGTTTCTGATGAGTCTTCAGACTCGCCAGAAACAGCAGTTATGAAGCAGTGGTCTAAAGACTGCTGCTCCATAACGCTGACCGCCTGCTCTGAGCAGGTGGACAGGAATCGCCAGAAATCAACCCGATCGAGTACGATCGGGTTGATTGACACCTCCCTGCTGGCGGCTGATTGGCCACGAGTCTGCAGGGGACGGCGATGCACCAACAGCTCTTGTGAGCTGCTGGTGCAATGCTGAATATGGCGAGCGTATTGCTGCCCGCATTCAGCGAGGTCTTGCGGACCTGATCTGCAGTGTCGGATAATGTCCGCAAGACCTTTCTTAAATAGGGGCCTTAATCTCTTCACCCCTCCCAACAAATAACTTTTTCAATCTAAATGTTTGACTTTTTTGTTAAATTAAAAAGTCCATGGTGAAAAGAAGTAGTATAAAGTAGATTTGCACTGATCAATAATTTACATTATAGGTATATATTGTAGACTGTAGTATGTGATAACTTAAAGGAAATAAGTATTATATATATATTTCCACCATTCATGTTCTCATCCAGTAGTTCCCCGTCCAACCCCACCATAATAATGGCCAGGGATAGGCACAGACAAAGGCTGTGGTGGACATTTTCCAAATTACAGACCTTAGTGAAGGACACCAAGGTACATTTAAAATTAAAAACATTATTTTATAGTGCTGGGTGTTATTATACTGATGCAGACACCACTGATCCTATAACCAGCCCTCCTCTGGCTATACCCATGAGCCAGTGTCACTACTGTGTCATTATTTAGTGTTGGGTGTTATTATACTGATGCAGACACCACTGATCCTATAACCAGCCCTCCTCTAGCTATACCAATGAGCCAGTGTCACTACTGTGTCATTATATAGTGCTGGGTGTTATACTGATGCAGACACCACTGATCCTATAACCAGCCCTCCTCTGGCTATACCCATGTACCAGTATCACTACTGTGTCATTATATAGTGCTGGGTGTTATACTGATGCAGATACCACTGATTCTATAACCAGCCCTCCTCTGGCTATACCCATGTGCCAGTGTCACTACTGTGTCATTATATAGTGCTTAGTGTTATTATACTAATGCAGACACCACTGATCCTATAACCAGCCCTCCTCTGGCTATACCCATGAGCCAGTGTCACTACTGTGTCATTATTTAGTGTTGGGTGTTATTATACTGATGCAGATACCACTGATTCTATAACCAGCCCTCCTCTGGCTATACCCATGTGCCAGTGTCACTACTGTGTCATTATATAGTGCTGGGTGTTATACTGATGCAGATACCACTGATCCTATAACCAGCCCTCCTCTGGCTATACCCATGTGCCAGTACCACTACTGTGTCATTATATAGTGCTGGGTGTTATACTGATGCAGATACCACTGATCCTATAACCAGCCCTCCTCTGGCTATACCCATGTGCCAGTGTCACTACTGTGTCATTATATAGTGCTGGGTGTTATACTGATGCAGATACCACTGATCCTATAACCAGCCCTCCTCTGGCTATACCCATGTGCCAGTGTCACTACTGTGTCATTATATAGTGCTGGGTGTTATTATACTGATGCAGATACCACTGATCCTATAACCAGCCCTCCTCTGGCTATACCCATGAGCCAGTGTCACTACTGTGTCATTATATAGTGCTGGGTGTTATTATACTGATGCAGATACCACTGATTCTATAACCAGCCCTCCTCTGGCTATACCCATGTGCCAGTGTCACTACTGTGTCATTATATAGTGCTGGGTGTTATTATACTGATGCAGATACCACTGATTCTATAACCAGCCCTCCTCTGGCTATACCCATGTACCAGTGTCACTACTGTGTCTTTGTATAGTGCTTGGTGTTATTATACTGATGCAGATACCACTGATCCTATAACCAGCCCTCCTCTGGCTATACCCATGTGCCAGTGTCACTACTGTGTCATTATATAGTGCTGGGTGTTATACTGATGCAGATACCACTGATCCTATAACCAGCCCTCCTCTGGCTATACCCATGTGCCAGTGTCACTACTGTGTCATTATATAGTGCTGGGTGTTATACTGATGCAGATACCACTGATTCTATAACCAGCCCTCCTCTGGCTATACACATGTGCCAGTGTCACTACTGTGTCATTATATAGTGCTGGGTGTTAATATACTGATGCAGATACCACTGATTCTATAACCAGCCCTCCTCTGGCTATACACATGTGACAGTGTAACTACTGTGTCATTATATAGTGCTGGGTGTTATTATACTGATGCAGATACCACTGACCCTATAACCAGCCCTCCTCTGGCTATACACATGTGCCAGTGTCACTACTGTGTCATTATATAGTGCTGGGTGTTATTATACTGATGCAGATACCACTGATTCTATAACCAGCCCTCCTCTGGCTATACCCATGTGCCAGTGTCACTACTGTATCATTATTTACTGCTGGTGTTATTATACTGATGCAGATACCACTGATTCTATAACAAGCCCTCCTCTGGCTATACCCATGTGCCAGTGTCACTACTGTGTCATTATATAGTGCTGGGTGTTATACTGATGCAGATACCACTGATTCTATAACCAGCCCTCCTGTGGCTATACACATGTGCCAGTGTCACTACTGTGTCATTATATAGTGCTGGGTGTTATTATACTGATGCAGATACCACTGACCCTATAACCAGCCCTCCTCTGGCTATACACATGTGCCAGTGTCACTACTGTGTCATTATATAGTGCTGGGTGTTATTATACTGATGCAGATACCACTGATTCTATAACCAGCCCTCCTCTGGCTATACCCATGTGCCAGTGTCACTACTGTGTCATTATATAGTGCTGGGTGTTATTATACTGATGCAGATACCACTGACCCTATAACAAGCCCTCCTCTGGCTATACCTATGTGCCAGTGTCACTACTGTGACTGTCATTATTTAGTGCTGGGTGTTATACTGATGCAGATACCACTGACCCTATAACAAGCCCTCCTCTGGCTATACCTATGTGCCAGTGTCACTACTGTGTCATTATATAGTGCTGGGTGTTATTATACTGAGGCAGATACCACTGATCCTATAACTAGCCCTCCTCTGGCTATACCCATGTGCCAGTGTCACTACTGTGTCATTATTTAGTGCTGGGTGTTATACTGATGCAGATACCACTGATCCTATAACCAGCCCTCCTCTGGCTATACCTATGTGCCAGTGTCACTACTGTGACATTATATAGTGCTGGGTGTTATTATACTGATGCAGATACGACCGACCTTATAACCAGCCCTCCTCTGGTTATACCCATGTGCCAGTGTCACTACTGTGACTGTCATTATTTAGTGCTGGGTGTTATACTGATGCAGATACCACTGATTCTATAACCAGCCCTCCTCTGGCTATACCCATGTGCCAGTGTCACTACTGTGTCATTATATAGTGCTGGGTGTTATTATACTGATGCAGATACCACTGATCCTATAACCAGCCCTCCTCTGGCTATACACGTGTCAGTGTCACTACTGTGTCATTATATAGTGCTGGGTGTTATTATACTGATGCAGATACCACTGATTCTATAACCAGCCCTCCTCTGGCTATACCCATGTGCCAGTATCACTACTGTGTCATTATATAGTGCTGGGTGTTATACTGATGCAGATACCACTGATCCTATAACCAGCCCTCCTCTGGCTATACCTATGTGCCAGTGTCACTACTGTGTCATTATATAGTGCTGGGTGTTATTATACTGATGCAGATACCACTGATTCTATAACCAGCCCTCCTGTGGCTATACCCATGTGCCAGTATCACTACTGTGTCATTATATAGTGCTGGGTGTTATACTGATGCAGATACCACTGATCCTATAACCAGCCCTCCTCTGGCTATACCTATGTGCCAGTGTCACAACTGTGTCATTATATAGTGCTGGGTGTTATTATACTGATGCAGATACCACTGATCCTATAACCAGCCCTCCTCTGGCTATACCCATGTGCCAGTGTCACTACTGTGTCATTATATAGTGCTGGGTGTTATTATACTGATGCAGATACCACTGATTCTATAACCAGCCCTCCTCTGGCTATACCCATGTGCCAGTGTCACTACTGTGTCATTATATAGTGCTGGGTGTTATTATACTGATGCAGATACCACTGATTCTATAACCAGCCCTCCTCTGGCTATACCCATGTGCCAGTGTCACTACTGTGTCATTATATAGTGCTGGGTGTTATTATACTGATGCAGATACCACTGATTCTATAACAAGCCCTCCTCTGGCTATACCCATGTGCCAGTGTCACTACTGTGTCATTATATAGTGCTGGGTGTTATACTGATGCAGATACCACTGATTCTATAACCAGCCCTCCTGTGGCTATACACATGTGCCAGTGTCACTACTGTGTCATTATATAGTGCTGGGTGTTATTATACTGATGCAGATACACCTGACCCTATAACCAGCCCTCCTCTGGCTATACACATGTGCCAGTGTCACTACTGTGTCATTATATAGTGCTGGGTGTTATTATACTGATGCAGACACCACTGATCCTATAACCAGCCCTCCTCTGGCTATACCCATGAGCCAGTGTCACTACTGTGTCATTATTTAGTGTTGGGTGTTATTATACTGATGCAGACACCACTGATCCTATAACCAGCCCTCCTCTAGCTATACCAATGAGCCAGTGTCACTACTGTGTCATTATATAGTGCTGGGTGTTATACTGATGCAGACACCACTGATCCTATAACCAGCCCTCCTCTGGCTATACCCATGTACCAGTATCACTACTGTGTCATTATATAGTGCTGGGTGTTATACTGATGCAGATACCACTGATTCTATAACCAGCCCTCCTCTGGCTATACCCATGTGCCAGTGTCACTACTGTGTCATTATATAGTGCTTAGTGTTATTATACTAATGCAGACACCACTGATCCTATAACCAGCCCTCCTCTGGCTATACCCATGAGCCAGTGTCACTACTGTGTCATTATTTAGTGTTGGGTGTTATTATACTGATGCAGATACCACTGATTCTATAACCAGCCCTCCTCTGGCTATACCCATGTGCCAGTGTCACTACTGTGTCATTATATAGTGCTGGGTGTTATACTGATGCAGATACCACTGATCCTATAACCAGCCCTCCTCTGGCTATACCCATGTGCCAGTACCACTACTGTGTCATTATATAGTGCTGGGTGTTATACTGATGCAGATACCACTGATCCTATAACCAGCCCTCCTCTGGCTATACCCATGTGCCAGTGTCACTACTGTGTCATTATATAGTGCTGGGTGTTATACTGATGCAGATACCACTGATCCTATAACCAGCCCTCCTCTGGCTATACCCATGTGCCAGTGTCACTACTGTGTCATTATATAGTGCTGGGTGTTATTATACTGATGCAGATACCACTGATCCTATAACCAGCCCTCCTCTGGCTATACCCATGAGCCAGTGTCACTACTGTGTCATTATATAGTGCTGGGTGTTATTATACTGATGCAGATACCACTGATTCTATAACCAGCCCTCCTCTGGCTATACCCATGTGCCAGTGTCACTACTGTGTCATTATATAGTGCTGGGTGTTATTATACTGATGCAGATACCACTGATTCTATAACCAGCCCTCCTCTGGCTATACCCATGTACCAGTGTCACTACTGTGTCTTTGTATAGTGCTTGGTGTTATTATACTGATGCAGATACCACTGATCCTATAACCAGCCCTCCTCTGGCTATACCCATGTGCCAGTGTCACTACTGTGTCATTATATAGTGCTGGGTGTTATACTGATGCAGATACCACTGATCCTATAACCAGCCCTCCTCTGGCTATACCCATGTGCCAGTGTCACTACTGTGTCATTATATAGTGCTGGGTGTTATACTGATGCAGATACCACTGATTCTATAACCAGCCCTCCTCTGGCTATACACATGTGCCAGTGTCACTACTGTGTCATTATATAGTGCTGGGTGTTAATATACTGATGCAGATACCACTGATTCTATAACCAGCCCTCCTCTGGCTATACACATGTGACAGTGTAACTACTGTGTCATTATATAGTGCTGGGTGTTATTATACTGATGCAGATACCACTGACCCTATAACCAGCCCTCCTCTGGCTATACACATGTGCCAGTGTCACTACTGTGTCATTATATAGTGCTGGGTGTTATTATACTGATGCAGATACCACTGATTCTATAACCAGCCCTCCTCTGGCTATACCCATGTGCCAGTGTCACTACTGTATCATTATTTACTGCTGGTGTTATTATACTGATGCAGATACCACTGATTCTATAACAAGCCCTCCTCTGGCTATACCCATGTGCCAGTGTCACTACTGTGTCATTATATAGTGCTGGGTGTTATACTGATGCAGATACCACTGATTCTATAACCAGCCCTCCTGTGGCTATACACATGTGCCAGTGTCACTACTGTGTCATTATATAGTGCTGGGTGTTATTATACTGATGCAGATACCACTGACCCTATAACCAGCCCTCCTCTGGCTATACACATGTGCCAGTGTCACTACTGTGTCATTATATAGTGCTGGGTGTTATTATACTGATGCAGATACCACTGATTCTATAACCAGCCCTCCTCTGGCTATACCCATGTGCCAGTGTCACTACTGTGTCATTATATAGTGCTGGGTGTTATTATACTGATGCAGATACCACTGACCCTATAACAAGCCCTCCTCTGGCTATACCTATGTGCCAGTGTCACTACTGTGACTGTCATTATTTAGTGCTGGGTGTTATACTGATGCAGATACCACTGACCCTATAACAAGCCCTCCTCTGGCTATACCTATGTGCCAGTGTCACTACTGTGTCATTATATAGTGCTGGGTGTTATTATACTGAGGCAGATACCACTGATCCTATAACTAGCCCTCCTCTGGCTATACCCATGTGCCAGTGTCACTACTGTGTCATTATTTAGTGCTGGGTGTTATACTGATGCAGATACCACTGATCCTATAACCAGCCCTCCTCTGGCTATACCTATGTGCCAGTGTCACTACTGTGACATTATATAGTGCTGGGTGTTATTATACTGATGCAGATACGACCGACCTTATAACCAGCCCTCCTCTGGTTATACCCATGTGCCAGTGTCACTACTGTGACTGTCATTATTTAGTGCTGGGTGTTATACTGATGCAGATACCACTGATTCTATAACCAGCCCTCCTCTGGCTATACCCATGTGCCAGTGTCACTACTGTGTCATTATATAGTGCTGGGTGTTATTATACTGATGCAGATACCACTGATCCTATAACCAGCCCTCCTCTGGCTATACACGTGTCAGTGTCACTACTGTGTCATTATATAGTGCTGGGTGTTATTATACTGATGCAGATACCACTGATTCTATAACCAGCCCTCCTCTGGCTATACCCATGTGCCAGTATCACTACTGTGTCATTATATAGTGCTGGGTGTTATACTGATGCAGATACCACTGATCCTATAACCAGCCCTCCTCTGGCTATACCTATGTGCCAGTGTCACTACTGTGTCATTATATAGTGCTGGGTGTTATTATACTGATGCAGATACCACTGATTCTATAACCAGCCCTCCTGTGGCTATACCCATGTGCCAGTATCACTACTGTGTCATTATATAGTGCTGGGTGTTATACTGATGCAGATACCACTGATCCTATAACCAGCCCTCCTCTGGCTATACCTATGTGCCAGTGTCACAACTGTGTCATTATATAGTGCTGGGTGTTATTATACTGATGCAGATACCACTGATCCTATAACCAGCCCTCCTCTGGCTATACCCATGTGCCAGTGTCACTACTGTGTCATTATATAGTGCTGGGTGTTATTATACTGATGCAGATACCACTGATTCTATAACCAGCCCTCCTCTGGCTATACCCATGTGCCAGTGTCACTACTGTGTCATTATATAGTGCTGGGTGTTATTATACTGATGCAGATACCACTGATTCTATAACCAGCCCTCCTCTGGCTATACCCATGTGCCAGTGTCACTACTGTGTCATTATATAGTGCTGGGTGTTATTATACTGATGCAGATACCACTGATTCTATAACAAGCCCTCCTCTGGCTATACCCATGTGCCAGTGTCACTACTGTGTCATTATATAGTGCTGGGTGTTATACTGATGCAGATACCACTGATTCTATAACCAGCCCTCCTGTGGCTATACACATGTGCCAGTGTCACTACTGTGTCATTATATAGTGCTGGGTGTTATTATACTGATGCAGATACACCTGACCCTATAACCAGCCCTCCTCTGGCTATACACATGTGCCAGTGTCACTACTGTGTCATTATATAGTGCTGGGTGTTATTATACTGATGCAGATACCACTGATTCTATAACCAGCCCTCCTCTGGCTATACCCATGTGCCAGTGTCACTACTGTGTCATTATATAGTGCTGGGTGTTATTATACTGATGCAGATACCACTGACCCTATAACAAGCCCTCCTCTGGCTATACCTATGTGCCAGTGTCACTACTGTGACTGTCATTATTTAGTGCTGGGTGTTATACTGATGCAGATACCACTGACCCTATAACAAGCCCTCCTCTGGCTATACCTATGTGCCAGTGTCACTACTGTGTCATTATATAGTGCTGGGTGTTATTATACTGAGGCAGATACCACTGATCCTATAACTAGCCCTCCTCTGGCTATACCCATGTGCCAGTGTCACTACTGTGTCATTATTTAGTGCTGGGTGTTATACTGATGCAGATACCACTGATCCTATAACCAGCCCTCCTCTGGCTATACCTATGTGCCAGTGTCACTACTGTGACATTATATAGTGCTGGGTGTTATTATACTGATGCAGATACGACCGACCTTATAACCAGCCCTCCTCTGGTTATACCCATGTGCCAGTGTCACTACTGTGACTGTCATTATTTAGTGCTGGGTGTTATACTGATGCAGATACCACTGATTCTATAACCAGCCCTCCTCTGGCTATACCCATGTGCCAGTGTCACTACTGTGTCATTATATAGTGCTGGGTGTTATTATACTGATGCAGATACCACTGATCCTATAACCAGCCCTCCTCTGGCTATACACGTGTCAGTGTCACTACTGTGTCATTATATAGTGCTGGGTGTTATTATACTGATGCAGATACCACTGATTCTATAACCAGCCCTCCTCTGGCTATACCCATGTGCCAGTATCACTACTGTGTCATTATATAGTGCTGGGTGTTATACTGATGCAGATACCACTGATCCTATAACCAGCCCTCCTCTGGCTATACCTATGTGCCAGTGTCACTACTGTGTCATTATATAGTGCTGGGTGTTATTATACTGATGCAGATACCACTGATTCTATAACCAGCCCTCCTGTGGCTATACCCATGTGCCAGTATCACTACTGTGTCATTATATAGTGCTGGGTGTTATACTGATGCAGATACCACTGATCCTATAACCAGCCCTCCTCTGGCTATACCTATGTGCCAGTGTCACAACTGTGTCATTATATAGTGCTGGGTGTTATTATACTGATGCAGATACCACTGATCCTATAACCAGCCCTCCTCTGGCTATACCCATGTGCCAGTGTCACTACTGTGTCATTATATCGTGCTGGGTGTTATTATACTGATGCAGATATCACTGATTCTATAACCAGCCCTCCTCTGGCTATACCCATGTGCCAGTGTCACTACTGTGTCATCATATAGTGCTGGGTGTTATTATACTGATGCAGATACCACTGATTCTATAACCAGCCCTCCTCTGGCTATACCCATGTGCCAGTGTCACTACTGTGTCATTATATAGTGCTGGGTGTTATTATACTGATGCAGATACCACTGATTCTATAACCAGCCCTCCTCTGGCAAGGGCTAGTCACGGACACCTTGCCTATCCCTGATAATGGCTTATAGCAGGGACATTTAACCTTTATTTACAGTGACCTTGATATTAAATTCACATACCTTTTTAAATTGCAATTTTAAACCTCCATAACTTTTTGTGCCATCTATAAGATAAAATTACAACATATTCAATAGGATGTTACTAAGGTGTCATGGGAAATGTAATCTCCTCCGTTGAATGATCACTAGAGAATAAAGTGTAGTAGTGTTCCTGTAGAATATAATCCATTGTAAGCAAACACCTGTTCTATGACTGCTGTGAGAATTCACTTCATTCTCTTGGTATCCTTTCCTGAAATGCAGATAGGTCGGTTCAGGAGCATGCACATGTCTTCAGCACTATATGGCAGTAGTTTTGCAAGAGAGTTATATATTTGTAAAACAGCACTAGATGGCAGCTGTGTTTCCTGTCATGTAGTGCTCCAGAATATGCATGCTACCTGTAACCTATCTATAAATCCCCTCAACAAAGAATACCATGAGAACAAAGCAAATGTGTTAATAGAAGTAAATTGGGAATGTTTAAAAACAATTTGTATGCTCTGTCTGACTTGTGAAAGAAAATATTTGGGTTTCATGTCTCATATAACTTTAGGGGCCTTTAAGCTTGTCCCTCTTACTTTTTTGAGTAAATGAAAATCCTATTGTTGATATGCAGGAAATAGACCTAGTAGGTTTGGCTTCTGGAAGCTTGCTGCTGTCAGAGACATTATTTTTCTCAGGGTAACTTAATTTGTACTTTAGTGTTTTATACTATTTTTTAAATGTTTATATTGCCTTGTGGAACGATAACCATATAGTGCCTGCAACGGAAAAAAAAGTCATAGGAATGTTAAGCCACAATAATATTTTGTTACTTTGTATGAGTTTTCTACATCTACCTAGAGACTCACTCACTGTACCATGCTCACTGACCAGAACCCTCAAGGATCTATTATGGGGTACAAGTGTTCTACAAGCAATCAAGTTATTCTTAATTAAAATCCTTAGGTCATCCTGGCCTTATTATAAATGATAAATAGAAGTAATTGTATCCAAAGAAAATAAAGAATATTCTTGTGCATCACAAGCAATGGCTTATGGGTCACGGGATGTGGATGTCCTTACAAGGTTAAATGTTAACCTCAAAATGACTGTTCCAGTACAAAAACAAAATTAAAAGAAATGAGAAAACTTAGAAATTGGACAAATTTGGCCTAACTTGCCATGTTGAAAATCACATGGGTATCAAATTTAAAAATTGTAAGCATTTTAGTTACAAAAAGTTTGGTATCAAATGATATATGGAAAGTGTAACAGCTGGATTTTGAGGCAAGTTTTCTGGCTGTATTACTCGAAAAAGAATATATATGTTATGTGTCAATGATATACTTCATATAGTGCGTTGCTTCTATCTCTCATACTCAAAATAAGCTTAATCAATTACTGCCATCTAGTGGTAGGAAAACTTTAAGCATCATGAAAGTGTACACAGTTTTCTGATAGTGAACATTTGTTTGGCTTTTTGAATGTTTTTATATAACAAATGTTAATATCCAAAAATTACAATTGAATACCAAGTCCAAAAGACATAAATTTAAGTCAATGACAATCAACATTCAAATGTTAATATTTAAAAATTACTTTGCATAATGAAATGTTACATTTGTCTAAAAGAAATTATATTTATACAAAAATAAATGTTGAATGTTCTGTAACTATTCAACATTATATTACAGTGAACAAATGTAGTGAACATTTGTTCTTATTAGGAATCTGCCAAAATATTTACCCATATCTAAATGTGATATCTCATCCTCCAAAGCAGATATTCAGGAACTTACCCACAAAAAAATGATATAACAGTGCACATAATAATTTATTGGTGGCATAGCTGCTGAGATATAAAGACAGTATAATATATATATATATATATATATATATATATATATATATATATATATATATATATATATACACACACACACACACATACATAGTAGTGGCCAAAATTGTGGAAACCTTTTAGAAAAAGGTTTGATGGCTCATAACCCACATTTTTTTGAGTAATATCATATAAATTATATATCAATGGAAAGTTAATTTAATCAAGAATGTAATGCAACAAAGTTTGTTCAATTATCTGTATTCTATGAAAAGTTATAGTGAAATAACCAGAACAAGGAAGCACAACTTGCTTATGTTGATATGAAGTAGCTTTCCTTCATTTAAATGTAGCCAATGAGCATGAGTGTTTAGAGAGCCAATCAGGTGTTATGTTGTTTTGGCAATGAGCCAATAAGGTCACAGTAGGATTCAGCTATTGATGTCTTGTATTGGAGCTGAGAGGAGTACATTTTGTCAGTGTGTTATGTGATTGCTATCAAGTTGGTTGTTTTTTAGTTGTGTTCTTTTATTTAGTGAGCTTGTAAAACGTAATAAAATTAAAGAAATGGCACAAAGAGTTGACTGGTCACCCAGAAAGTGATGTAAAATAGTACTATTAAGTGAACAAGGCTACAGTTATGAAGAAATATTGGTGGAAACTTAACCAAAGGTGGCATTTCTAAATTTTTTAAGCGGTATAAAGAGACTCAGTCTCTACAAAACCAGACTGGTAAAGGCAGAAAAAGGTGCACAACAGTAAGTGATGATAGAAGAATTGAGAGACTGTGCCTACGTGACAGAAAAAAAAATAATCTGGGTGTATACAAGATGAAAAGGCGCAATGCAATGTGAAGTTGAGTGCAAGGACTGTTCGGTGCAACCTAAAGAAATTTGGTCTAAATGCTAGAATTCCACGAAAAAAAAGCCATTTTCTCTTGTAAGGTGTATCCAGTCCACGGATCATCCATTACTTGTGGGATATTCTCCTTCCCAACAGGAAGCTGCAAGAGGATCACCCACAGCATAGCTGTCTATATAGCTCCTCCCCTAACTGCCACTACCAGTCATTCTCTTGCAGCTCTCGACAACATAGGAAGTAGCTAGAGAGATGTGGTGAATTTATGTAGTTTATCTTCAATCAAAAGTTTATTATTTTCAAATGGTACCGGAGTTGTACTGTTTTAGCCTCAGGCAGAAAGTTGAAGAAGAGTCTGCCTGTGGTTTTTGATAATCTTAGCAGGTTGTAACTAAGATCCATTGCTGTTCTCACACATAACTGAAGAGATGAGGTAACTTCAGCTGGGGGAATGGCGTGCATGGTCTCCTGCTATGAGGTATGTGCAGTTTAAATTTTTCTAGAGAAATGAATATGCTAGAAAATGCTGTTAATACCAGATTTATTTAAGGTAAGCCTGATTACAGTGATTTAATAACGACTAGTATCATGCTTCCTGTAAAAGGTAATATTCTTATTACTTTCTCACATTACTGAAAATAAGATAACGTTTGCTGGAAGTGTTTAAACATGATAAAACTTTATTGGGGCCCAGTTTTTCCACATGGCTGGCTACATTTTGCCTAGGGATAGTTTTTTTATGGCCCTCTCACTGTGAGTACAGGTTGGGAGGGGCCTAATTTCAGGCCTAAATCGTGCAGTAGTTTTTGCAGCTTGAGACTTCCAGCTTCCCTGAAGGAGTCCCCTGAACACTTAGGACCTCTACAAAGGGTTTTTGTGCCTTCAAAAGTCGTTGTATGGGCAGGTAGGGCCACAGCAGAGCTGTGGCAGTTTGTTGTGACTGTTAAAAAAACGTTTATATCGTTTTTTTGATGCGGTTTTGAAACTAAGGGGTTAATCATTCATTTGCAAGTGGGTGCAATGCTCTGTTAGTCTATTATACACACTGTAAAAATTTCGTAAGATTTACTGCTTTTTATCACTGTTTTTCAATTTCAGACAACATTTGTTTCTCTTAAAGGCACAGTACCGTTTTTATTTTTTGCTTGTTTACATTTATCAAAGTGTTTTCCAAGCTTGCTGGTCTCATTGCTAGTCTGTTTAAACATGTCTGACATTGAGGAAACTCCTTGTTCATTATGTTTAGAAGCCATTGTGGAACCCCCTCTTAGAATGTGTACCAAATGTAATGATTTTACTTTGTTATAAAGATCATATTCTGTCTTTAAAAGATTTATCACCAGAGGAAATTGACAAGGGGGAAGTTATGCCGACTAACTCGCCCCACGTGTCAGAACCTTTGACTCCCGCTCAAGGGACTCCCGCTCAAATGGCGCCAAGTACATCTAACGCGCCCATGGCGTTTACTTTACAAGACATGGCGGCAGTTATGGATCATACCCTTACAGCGGTATTGTCCAAACTACCAGGGTTACAAGGAAAGCGAGACAGCTCTGGGACTAGAAAAAATACAGAGCTCTCTGACGCTTTAGTAGCTATGTCTGATATCCCCTCACAATATGCAGAAGCTGAGGCAGGAGAGCTGCTTTCTGTGGGTGATTTTTCTGACTCAGGGAAGATGCTTCAACCTGATTCTGATATGTCTACATTTAAATTTAAGCTTGAACACCTCCGCGTGTTGCTCAGGGAGGTTTTAGCTACTCTGGATGACTGTGACACCATTATAGTGCCAGAGAAATTGTGTAGATTGGATAAATACTATGCAGTGCCTGTTTACACTGATGTTTTTCCAATACCTAAAAGGTTTTCAGAAATTATTACTAAGGAATGGGATAGACCAGGTGTACCGTTCTCTCCCCCTCCTATTTTTAAGAAAATGTTTCCAATAGATGCCGCTACACGGGACTTATGGCAAACGGTCCCTAAGGTGGAGGGAGCAGTTTCTACCCTAGCTAAGCGTACAACTATTCCCGTCAAGGACAGTTGTGCTTTCCTAGATCCAATGGATAAAAGTTAGAGGGTTACCTTAAGAAAATGTTTATTCAACAAGGTTTTATTCTCCAGCCTCTTGCATGCATTGCCCCGTCACTGCTGCTGCGGCCTTCTGGTTTGAGTCTCTGGAAGAGGCCTTACAGGTAGACACTCCATTGGATGATATACTTGACAAGCTTAAAGCGCTTAAGCTAGCCAATTCATTTGATTCTGACGCCGTTGTTCATTTAACCAAACTAACGGCTAAGAACTCAGGTTTTGCTATACAGGCGCGTAGGGCGCTATGGCTTAAATCCTGGTCAGCTGACGTTACTTCAAAGTCTAAGCTTCTCAACATTCCCTTCAAGGGGCAGACCCTATTCGGGCCTGGACTGAAGGAGATCATTTCTGATATTACTGGAGGAAAAGGTCATGCCCTTCCTCAGGATAGGTCTAATAAATTAAGGACCAAACAAACTAATTTTCGTGCCTTTCGAAACTTTAAGACGAGCGTGGCATCAACTCCCTCTAATGCAAAACAAGAGGGAAATTTTGCCCAGTCCAAGCCGGTCTAGAGACCTAACCAGGCCTGGAACAAAGGTAAGCAGGCCAAGAAGCCTGCTGCTGCCTCTAAGACAGCATGAAAGATCAGCCCCCGATCCGGTAACGGATCTAGTAGGGGGCAGACTTTCTCTCTTCGCCCAGGCTTGGGCAAGGGATGTCCAGGATCCCTGGGCGTTGGAAATTGTGTCCCAGGGATATCTTCTGGACTTCAAAGCTTCTTCCCCAAAAGTAAGATTTCACCTCTCACAATTATCTGCAGACCAGATAAAGAGAGAGGCATTCTTACATTGTGTTCAAGACCTCCTAGTTATGGGAGTGATCCACCCATTTCCAAAGGAGGAACAGGGGCAAGGCTTCTATTCAAATCTCTTTGTGGTTCCCAAGAAAGAGGGAACCTTCAGACCAATCTTAGATCTCAAGATCCTAAACAAATTTCTCAGGGTCTCATCTTTCAAGATGGAGACTATTCAATCCATCCTACCTATGATTTAGGAGGGTCAATACATGACTACCATGGACTTAAAGGATGCTTATCTTCACATTCCAATACACAAAGATCATCATCGGTTTCTCAGGTTCGCCTTCCTAGACAGGCATTACCAGTTTGTGGCTCTTCCCTTTGGGTTAGCTACGGCACCAAGAATCTTTTCGAAGGTTCTGGGGTCACTTCTGGCGGTCCTAAGGCTGCGGGGCATAACAGTAGCCCCTTACTTAGACGACATTCTGATACAGGCGTCGAATTTCCAAATTGCCAAGTCCCATACAGACATTGTTCTGGCATTCCTGAGGTCTCATGGGTGGAAAGTAAACGAAAAGAAGAGTTCTCTATCCCCTCTCACAAGAGTTTCCTTCCTGGGAACTCTGATAGATTCTATAGAAATGAGGATTTACCTGACAGAGGACAGGTTGTCAAAACTTCTAAATTCCTGCCGTGTTCTTTATTATACTTCTCGCCCTTCAGTGGCTCAGTGTATGGAAGTAATCGGCTTAATGGTAGCGGCAATGGACATAGTTCCGTTTGCCCGCCTACATTTCAGACCGCTGCAACTCTGCATGCTCAGTCAGTGGAATGGGGACTTCACAGATTTGTCCCCTCTACTAAATCTGGATCAAGAGACCAGGGATTCTCTTCTCTGGTGGCTATCTCGGGTCCATCTGTCCAAAGGTATGACCTTCCGCAGGCCAGATTGGACAATAGTAACAACAGATGCCAGCCTTCTGGGCTGCGGTGCAGTCTGGAACTCTCTGATGGTCCAGGGGTCGTGGACTCAGGAGGAGGCACTCCTTCCAATAAACATTCTGGAACTAAGAGCGATATTCAATGCTCTTCAGGCTTGGCCTCAGCTAGCGGCAGTGAGGTTCATCAGATTTCAGTTGGACAACATCACGACTGTAGCTTACATCAACCATCAAGGGGGAACAAGGAGTTCCCTAGCGATGTTGAAGGTTTCAAAGATAATTCAATGGGCAGAGATTCACTCTTGCCATCTATCAGCTATCCATATCCTAGGAGTAGAGAACTGGGAGGCAGATTTTCTAAGTCGTCAGACTTTTCATCCGGGGGAGTGGGAGCTCCATCCGGAGGTGTTTGCACAGTTGATTCAACGTTGGGGCAAACCAGAACTGGATCTCATGGCGTCTCGCCAGAACGCCAAGCTTCCTTGTTACGGATCCAGGTCCAGGGATCCCAAGGCAGCGCTGATAGATGCTCTAGCAGCGCCTTGGTCCTTCAACCTGGCTTATGTGTTTCCACCATTTCCTCTGCTCCCTCGTCTGATTGCCAAGATCAAACAGGAGAGAGCATCGGTAATTTTGATAGCACCTGCGTGGCCACGCAGGACTTGGTATGCAGATCTGGTGGACATGTCATCCTTTCCACCATGGACTCTGCCTCTGAGGCAGGACCTTCTACTTCAGGGTCCTT
The DNA here is from genome assembly GCF_027579735.1 of Bombina bombina. Taxonomy (NCBI): domain Eukaryota; kingdom Metazoa; phylum Chordata; class Amphibia; order Anura; family Bombinatoridae; genus Bombina; species Bombina bombina. The sequence continues at coordinate 308,735,060 of NC_069501.1, read as the reverse complement.
TCAACCATCCAAATCTAATTTCTCTGCGGCTGACTGCTTGGAGATTGAACGCTTGATTTTATCAAAGCGTGGTTTCTCCGAGTCGGTCATTGATACCTTAATACAGGCGCGAAAGCCTGTCACCAGGAAAATCTATCATAAGATATGGTGTAAATATCTTCATTGGTGGGAATCCAAGGGTTACTCATGGAGTAAGGTCAGGATTCCTAGGATATTATCTTTTCTCCAAGAAGGATTGGAGAAGGGTTTGACAGCTAGTTCCTTAAAAGGACAGATTTCTGCTCTGTCTATTCTTTTGCACAAACGTCTGGCTGAGGTTCCAGACGTGCAGGCGTTTTGTCAGGCTTTAGTCAGAATCAAGCCTGTGTTTAAACCTGTTGCTCCGCCTTGGAGTTTAAATTTAGTTCTTAAGGTTCTTCAAGGGTACCATACCTGTTTTTTTACCTAAGGTGGTATCTAATAAAAATATCAATCAGGAGATTGTTGTACCGTCACTGTGTCCTAATCCTTCTTCAAAGAAGGAACGTCTTTTACACAATCTTGACGTGGTTCGTGCTTTAAAGTTTTATTTACAAGCTACTAAAGATTTTCGTCAAACATCTGCATTGTTTGTTGTCTACTCTGGACAGAGGAGAGGCCAAAAGGCTTCGGCAACCTCTCTTTCTTTTTGGTTAAGGAGTATAATACGCTTAGCTTATGAGACTGCTGGCCAGCAGCCTCCTGAAAGGATTACAGCTCATTCTACTAGAGCGGTAGCTTCCACATGGGCTTTTAAAAATGAGGCTTCTGTTGAACAGATTTGTAAGGCGGCGACTTGGTCTTCGCTTCATACTTTTTCAAAGTTCTATAAATTTGATACTTTTGCTTCTTCGGAGGCTATTTTTGGGAGAAAGGTCTTGCAGGCAGTGGTGCCTTCTGTTTAAGCGCCTGCCTTGTCCCTCCCTTCATCCGTGTCCTATAGCTTTGGTATTGGTATCCCACAAGTAATGGATGATCCGTGGACTGGATACACCTTACAAGAGAAAACATAATTTATGCTTACCTGATAAATTTCTTTCTCTTGTGGTGTATCCAGTCCACGGCCCGCCCTGTCATTTTAAGGCAGGTGTTTTTTATTTTTAAACTACAGTCACCACTGCACCCTATAGTTTCTCCTTTCTCTTGCTTGTCTTCAGTCGAATGACTGGTAGTGGCAGTTAGGGGAGGAGCTATATAGATAGCTCTGCTGTGGGTGATCCTCTTGCAGCTTCCTGTTGGGAAGGAGAATATCCCACAAGTAATGGATGATCCGTGGACTGGATACACCACAAGAGAAATAAATTTATCAGGTAAGCATAAATTATGTTTTTATCTCTCAAAAAAAAGTTGAAAAGATTAAACTAGGCTAAAACCCATGTTAACTGGACAGCGGAACAATGGGACAGTGTTATTTGGAGTGATGAGACCAAAATCTCCCTGTTTGGTAGTGATGGCATAAAATACGTAAGGAGAAGAATCAGAGAAGATTTGCATCCTGATTGCATTACACATACCATGAAACACCCAGTTAGTAGTTAGTATTATGATCTGGGGTTGTATGACATCTAAAGGTGTGGGCAGAATTTGCGTAATTAATGGGAATATAAATGACCAAAAATAGATAAATGAAATACTTGAGCCCAAACTGAAGCCTTCCATACATGATCTTCTCCAAGATAATAAAGAATTTATATTTCAACAGGATTCAGCTCCATGTCATCTTGCTGCTCTGTGCAAAAAGTGGTTTCAAAATAATCATACTCCACTGCTGGAATAGCCTGGGAATAGCCCAATCGAAAATCTATGGAGCCGACTAAAGAAACTTGTTAGTCAGAAGCAACCCAGCAATAAAAGCCAATTAATAGAAGTAATAATTCAATCTTGGTTTCACATTATAACAGCTGCAGAACTAAAAAACTTGGTTCACTCCATGGGAAGGCATAGTAAGGTCGTAATTAACGCTAATGGTTTCCCAACTTAGGCCTCGCTTCCATTGAGTCGTTAAAAATGGAGCCGTAAGCTACCGAAGCGGCCGACAGCTAAAAGTAATTTACGGCTGCATTTTAGTACCAGGTTTCCATTGAAAAGATTAGCGTGTTGCGCGCAGTCGCTCTTTTCGTGTAGCTGTAAGTTAACGTTGTGTTAACGCTTCCATCTGACGTCGGATTTCTTGAAAATCAATTAGTTGCTAAGGTAACCCGACCTTACGCTATAGAATTTACGTTTAACGTCCGTGCTTCTTACCTGTGATCGCCTCTCAAGAAAAATAAAAAAACACTTATCCATATTTTTAATAATCAAATACTATTTTCTAATATAATTATATTTAACACTTCATAAATATAAGTAATATTTCTTGCTGCCCTAGGCATAGGTCTAGTTTGCATTCTGTAGATATGTTCTTGCATATATTATTATATTTAAATATATACTGATATTTCTATTAGAATATAAGTTCAACTATTTCTATACATGAGACAACAATAAATATTATAACAATTTATTTCTACATTAAAACACTTGCATTATTTGCAAGTTTTATAATTTCAATAGAAAATAGGTCTCAAAAAGCACAATTTTCCTCTTTTACACCTAGTTGAGCTGGGGGTAATATATCTCAATGTATCGACAGCCTCCGACAATGTATTAATGGTTAGCGCTTTCAATGGAAACCTGGTATAATTTATCGATTAACGGCTTCTATTACTTTCTATGGGACGCGAAAATCTTTTCGGCAGCCGAAGTCCGGCAGCCGATATTGAGGTATAACGCGCCATTGGAAACAGTCGTTAAACGCTATTGCTTTCGACAGCATATTTAACGGTTTGCGAGTGTACGCAAACTGAATTACGACTCAATGGAAGCGAGGCCTAAGTATTAACTGACATGTTGAGAATTTTTGTATATATAATTTTTTCTATGTGTTTCACTTTTCTTCTTTATAACTGCTGTTCTAAAAAAAAAAATCCTTCATAAAAGTCATTGCATTACGTTCTTGATTAAATTAGATATATAATTTTATAGCATTACTCAAAAAAAAAAAGTGGTGTTATGAGCCATCAAACCTCAAAAATACACTTTTTCCAAAAGGTGTCCACAATTTTGGCCACTACTGTGTATATATATTACTGGGCACACTACTGTGTATATATATTACCGGGCACACTACTGTGTATATATATATTACCGGGCACACTACTGTGTATATATATTACTGGGCACACTACTGTGTATATATATTACCGGGCACACTACTGTGTATATATATATTACCGGGCACACTACTGTGTATATATATTACTGGGCACACTACTGTGTATATATATATTACCGGGCACACTACTGTGTATATATATATTACCGGGCACACTACTGTGTATATATATTACCGGGCACACTACTGTGTATATATATTACTGGGCACACTACTGTGTATATATATTACCGGGCACACTACTGTGTATATATATATTACTGGGCACACTACTGTGTATATATATTACTGGGCACACTACTGTGTATATATATAACTGGGAACACTACGGTGTATATATATATTACTGGGCACACTACTGTGTATATATATATTACCGGGCACACTACTGTGTATATATATATTACTGGGCACACTACTGTGTATATATATTACTGGGCACACTACTGTGTATATATATTACCGGGCACAAATATAATAGTAGTGATACTACTAACCATGGTTTTGTTTTTCCTCCAGTGCCTTCAGCTCTCTTTAAGGTCACTCCCCTATTCAAAAATAGGGGTCATTCTGAAGTAATCAAAGACTCCAGACTAGTCAACAGAAGCCATCCTGAAGTTTGCCCACAGGCCGGAATATTTAAGTGAGATGACTCTCAAATCATTCATTGGCTGTTCATGCTTGTGAAGTAATCATTAAAATAATCTTTTAATCATTCTGAAGCCATCACCCAGAATTTTTTACCTTAGCTGATGACTTTACAAGCCTGAATATGTCTGATGTGCAAATTACTTCTAAAGTAGTTTCATGATCATCAAAGGACTCCAGGATAGTCTCTTATGTTAACTCCGCCATTTTAGAGCTTAAAGATTCTTTTTACCATGTCATAGAAGCGGTGTGTATGCACCAATCAGTGGTTGTCTTTCTGAAGGACGCTCTATCTTGTGCTTCAGTTTAGCGAGCACAATACAGAGTGGGAGCTGTACATTTTTGCAGGAGGCTGCATTGCTAAAAGTTATTCATTATGACTTCCTTATATTTTTATGTAACCTTTAAAATGCAAAAATGTAAAGCTTCTGCTCTCTGTTGTCAAATGATTAATGGGACATGAAGCCCAAAAGGTTTTATTTCATGATTCAGAATGTTATACATTTGCAAGAGAACTAGATGGCAGCCGTTTTATTGACCATGTAGTTCTCCAGATGTGCAGACTACTTACCTATCTAGGTATTTCTTCAACAAACAATACCATAAAACAAAGCAAATTTGATAAATAAAATTAAATTCTTTTTTTTTGTTTTTTGTTTTTTTTAAATATGTGTTCTGTCTGAATCACAAGAGAAAAATGTTGGGTTTACTATTTCTTTAACTGAAGCGCACAATACAGCTGCCAAAAAGCCGGCAATGTCAATACCAGCTTTCACCACGCAGCACCTATAATGATCTAAATGAGAGACCTGCTTTAAAGACACCTGCAGGCACACAAGTAATAAAAACAGTAGCATGGTGAGTGGTAGCAGTGTAATGTCCCTTTAAAATATCTAGAGGTATATTCTAAATTGTTGCTAAAGCTTATCTAATTATGTATAAAAATACCCATAGACTTGAATGGTGAATTTTGTAGTAACAAAGGATTGATAAGGTTTTCTATTGGAGAATGTGCCTGCTTGGATAAAATGACTAATAGTTGTCTTTTGCTTTCTCTATTACAAAAAATAAATAAAGCTAAAATGAATGTAGTTCCTGTTATCTCACATTACCATGTACACTTTGTCTATACTGTATATCTATATTGTAATCCCTTGTCCATACATGTTTATCAGTGATTCATAGGGAATAATCCATTCTATGCACGTTTAGTTGTTGGCTGTGTGGAAGGTTAACAAATTACAAACATTATTTAGAACTGAAAATGTCTCTTTTCAAGTATTTTCTAATATAGATCAAAGTTATTTCACTGTATAACCTAGTAAATGTAAAGGACCCTAGTTACTACATCTAATCTTTTTTTGCAAGGATTTAACCCAAATTTAAAAAGGTTGTATTGGAAAATGAACAGTCTTCTACCTGTAATGTTTATATGATAAATTGGAATATATTGTTGTTGCTAAATACAAACGTGTCTCCTAACTGAAACACACAGAATTGTGCCAGATTTTACCTCTGGTGCTTCTGCCTTATTTTAGTAAACTTCTTTAAGGGACATAAACTTGGAAAAAGAATATCTTCATGTAATTTAGAATATTTTTTTAGTGCACTATTGCTTTCATATAACTATGTATTAAACCCTGCAAATAGACAAGAGATGTGTGTAGCCACCAATCACCAGCTAGCTCCCAGTAGTGCATTGCTGCGTCTGAGGCTACCTACGTATGCTTTTCAACAAAGGATACCGTGAAAAAGATGTAGGTTTCATAACAGAAGTTAAAATTATATGCACTATCTGAATCACAAAAGTTTAAAGGACCATTAAATACAATATATCTGCATAATCAATAAATACATAATAAAAGGACAATGCAATAACACTGTCTGAATTTCACATACGTTGTAGATTTTTTTCTGTCAAATTTTAGTTAGTTCCATTATTCTCCCCCCTACACCATGTGACAGCCATCAGGCAAACACAAAATGCAAATACATATATACTGTGAATTCTTGCACATGCTCCGTAGGAGCTGGTGCCTCAGAAAGTGTGCATATAAAATGATTACGCACATTTTGATAATGGAAGTGAATTAGAAAGTTGTTTAAGATTGTGTATTCTATCTGAACCATGAAAGTTTAATTTTGACTTTAGTGTTCCTTTAATTTTGACTTTAGTTTCCCTTCTGTACAGAAAGGTTCTCTGACCCTCCTTTAACATTGTGAAGTGTCTTGGAATAAGTTTGTTCTTCCCCAGATAACAGCATGTCCATGGATTTAAAGGGACAGTCAAGTCCAAAAAAATCTTTCATGTTTCAAATAGGGCATGTCATTTTAAACAACTTTCCAATTTACTTTTATCACCAATTTTGCTTTGTTCTCTTGGTATTCTTAGTTGAAAGCTAAACCTAGGAGGTTCATATGCTAATTTCTTAGACCTTGAAGGCCACCTCTAATCTGAATGCATTTTTTTCACCACTAGAGGGCATTAGTTCACGTGTTTCATATAGATAACATTGAGCTCATGCACGTGAATTTACCATGGAGACAGCTCTGATTGACTAAAATGCAAGTCTGTCAAAGGAACTGAAATAAGGGGGCAGTCTGCTGAGGCTTAGATACAAGGTAATTACAGAGGTAAAATGTGTATAATTATAACTGTGTTGGTTTTGCAAAACTGGGGAATTGGTAATTAAGGGATTATCTATCTTTTAAAACAACAAACATTCTGGTGTTGACTGTCCCTTTAAGGATTCCTTTCATAATATGAAATATGCATAGCGTTAGTTACAAACGTATTATTTTAGTTATAAGAAAGTCTTTGGATGTTAGTTGAGCTGATTTCTTGTGACCAAGGCTTAGCTACACTTTCTAGTGTTGGTCAAAAAAATACATTGTCTTAAGTTACTTAACTATTGGTTGGGTTGGGCCCAGATATGCTATTGTTTATAATGAATACCTTGTTGAAAAAGCTTTAGTGCCAAAGTTAATGGTCTGTTTTTAACAGCCTCAAAAAAAGCTGCTGTGACGTACTAATAAAATTGCATTCAAATGACAAATTAACTACTTTGTTGATTGTATAAAATGAATTGAATATTTTTTTCTGTTCGTGCTGCATTGGTTGTTTAGGATAACTACCTTAAATTCATATTTTGAGGTATAAAGCATTGTTCAGAATGTTTTTATCCTCTGAATGATACTGCAAATACAGAACCCCTTTTATTTTTATATATATATATATACACACATACACACATACACACATACACACATACACACATACATATATACATACACACATACATACATACATACACACACACACATATATACATATACACACACATACATACATACACACACACACATACACACACACACACACACACACACACACATACACACATACATACATACATACACACATACACACATACATACACACATACATACACACACACATACATACATACATACACACATACACACACACATACATACACACATACATACACACATACATACATATACACATACACACATACACACACACATATACACATACACACACACATACATACATACACACATACATACATACACACATACACACATACATACACACATACATACACACATACATACATACACACATACATACATACATACATACATACATACACACACATACATACATACACATACACACATACATACATACATACATACATACACACACAATGCCATGAGAAAGAAGGATTGAGCGAAATAGACGGTCAATCAAAGAGGGACACAGGCCGCACTTAGTTAATCAGAGTTTTTATTACTATGTAGCTCTGAACAACCAACAATCAGGACGTCTACCCTCCACCCTATTCCTTTTGAAGCAGAATACACACCCAATAAAATACACAGGTATTGGAACAGGCTGGCCAGCTCACTGTATAATTAATAATCCTATATCAAACTCACATACACCATATACAATGTATCAACTTCAACTGCAAATAAAACTGAGGGGAAGAGAGTTAAACTTATATATCATCATAGTCCGTATGTTGTTACGGGGCCCCAAAGTTGCAGCTGTTATAAACAAAGTAGATGTTCAATTTCCAGGCTCTTAAGTGTATACACACGCTCTGGTTCTAAACACATTTCTTAACACCAACACAATGTGACAGCTTGATTGCAAAGTTCATACTTGTTACTTCATACTGTGAAAAAACTTGTGAGTGATATGCATGCGGTCTCTCAAAAGATAAACGCACAATGTACCCTGGCGGGACAGACCCGGCTGTCAGCCGCAAGACTTTAAAGCTAAAACAAAGGACGATTTACTCAGTACCTGTTTTGCAGTTTAGGCGATTAATGAGTCTTTGTTACTGCAATTGGGCTGCTTCACTTGCTTACCGCCATGTACCCTTCAGCGTTTCCCTGTGAAATCCGAATGCCGCTGGCTCTGTTCTCAGCTGTTCACCTGTCGTGCTTACTCAATCATGACGCGTTTCTCCCCTTCCACATAGGGCTGAATGTCGGGCCTCATCAGATGTGTTTCTTAGGGGGTGTGTATCAGGCTTTATATTGCCATTGGTTACTAAAACCTCCCCCTCTCTTTCGTAGCACAATCTTACCTTCACAGCTTTAAAACAAAACCGTGTCTTCTAACCGGTGTCAAAACCGCATAAAAAAGGAACTGATCATTATTATTTACATTATTTACAAATAGCTATACATGGCTTATGCAAACAAAGAATTATATTACAACATCATATAGATCCCTGCAGTTTTATGGTGATCAAAACACCTCTCCGACTAGATCCATTGCTTTTTAGCTACGTTTTAGAGTCTAGTTTTGCTTATATTACCATTATAATCATTTTTATTTGGAAAGAATTACCTATTGGCAAATTCAATAACCTGCATAACGTCACAAATAAAGTATTGTTGGTTCTAAGAATGCTGAAGTCCAGTGAGTGCTTTCTCCTATCTAATATATATATATATATATATATATATATATATATATATATATATATATATATATATATGACTTCTTTGATTATGTAACAAAAGGATAAGATAAGATCAGGTGGAGCAGTTGATGTCGCATATCTAGATTTCAGCAAAGCATTTCACACCGTCCCACACAAACTAATTCACAAACTGTATCTCCTTGGTCTAGACTCAAAAATTGTGAACTGGGTAGAATGCTGGCTTAAGGATAGAAAACAGAGTGTCTTAGTAAATGGAGTACATTCAGCACGCAGAGGGGGGGGGATGTTAATAGTCGTATTCCTCAGGGGTCAGTTCTATGGCCTGTTTTGTTTAACATATTTATCAGAGATATCAGCAAAGGGCTACAGTGGAAAGTATGTTTGTTTGCAGATGATATAAAAATTTGTAATAGAGTAGATGTTCCAGGGGGTGTGGACAATATGAGAAGTGATATACAATTGGAGTATTGGGCAAGTGAATGGGATCTAATGTTTAACACTGCAAAGTGTAAAATTATACATTTAGGGAAGAAAAATCCAAATGTTAATTACAGACTCAATGACACTTTACTGACTGTTACAAATGAAGAACAGGATTTGGGAATTATCTCAGATGATTTAAAATTTAGTAAACAATGCAGTATTGCAGTAAATAAGGCCACTTGAATGCTTGGGTGTATTTGTAGAGGTATTTGCAGCAGAAATAGTAATGTTCTTTTGCCACTTTACAGATCATTAGTTAGGCCTCATCTTGAGTATTGTGTGCAGTTCTGGAGGCCATACCTTCAGAAGGATATTGACAAACTTGAATCTATGCAAAGGGCTACCAAAATGGTACATGGTCTAAAAAATAAAATGTACCAGGTTAGGCTCAATTACCTAAATATGTATAGCTTAGAGGAGAGAATGGAAAGATGATAAAAAATGACTTTCAACCATATTAAAGAGCTTAGTAAGGATGAGGCTGTGAGTATTTTACATAAAAAGAAAAATTCAAGACCAAGCGGTCATGAGCTCAAGCTGAAGGGTAGTAGATTCAGGAGCAATTTGTGCAAGTACTTCTTTACAGAAAGGGTGATTGATTCATGGAATAAACTTCCACAAGAGGTGGTAATGACAAACACTGTGGGGTCTTTAAGAATGCCTGGGACAAGCATAAGGCTATCCTACGAATTAGATAAGTTTATACTTTTAGGAAATATCCGGCAGACTTGCTGGGTCTACGGCTCTTATCTGCTGTCAAAATCTATGTTTCTATATAATTATACATACACACATTCACAAAGGCTAGAACACACACAAAGACACACATATGTACATACTTATAAACACACTATAGCATGGATATGTACACTGGCCTTTGTCTCTTGCTTTCTTCTGCCTTCTAATCTTTGGTGTTGTAGAATGATGGACATTGCATTAACTGTGAAGCACCATGAAGCCTTTGGCTTAAAAACCGCCCCTGATTTACCTTAGGTTTCCCCACCAGCACTAAGTTCTGACCAGGGGGACAATCTCAGAAACATCTTATGATGTCTATGATAATCCCCACCACACTGGAATTTACTGGGGGAAATGTGTATAGTAATGAAAGCAGGTAATCCTTTGTCTGTAGAAATGGTCTACAACAGAACCACAAAGTCATAAGTAGTGTAATCAGTAGAAGAAAACAATCACAGGTGTGCAATAATGTAAAGTTAAACTTGATAAATGCACACTTAGGGCTTTAATGACCCATATTCAGGGTTTAAACCCCCATGTACAATATCACTGCTTAAAAAACACTATTAAGCTGGCAAGATGTAAACAAAATAAAATAAACCTCCATTAAATGTTGTTTGAAAATAATGTAGGGTTTGCAACAATCCTACTGTATTGTTTTCTTGTGGAAAATATATGATGCCACTCAAAAGGGAACACTAGTGTGTGTGTGTGTATATATATATATATATATATATATATATATATATATATATATATATATATATATATATATATATATATATACACACACATACACGTATATAGTTTGTAATTCATCCTTTATGCTTCTGCAGATATTATAATGTTGCTGTAAATAAATGTAAAAAATAATAATAAATAAGATGTTAATTTTTACTAAGAACAGTGTATTTTTTAATGAAATGGCAGGTTTTTGCACTACAGATTTGGATGATGTTATGGCGGATGTTGTCTTTCATAGCTCTTAACTACGTGTTCAGACTATGAATCTCATGGGTCACATAAATGAGCATCTCTAGAACGAAAATACATATACAACAAGCTAGCGAGCAACCAGATGAGCTAAGAGAAAATGCTCCATGTATTGCAATATACAAGCAGATCTCCGGGGAAATGTTCATACAGTGCATTAGTTCCAACCTAGATTTTATGCACAGAAATTTTATTTCTTACACATGTTTAAAGGGATAAAAAGTTCAAAAATGAAATGTGAATGGATGAATTTCAGTTCTACATAGGAGCATTCGGTTACTACTGTTATTCAGCAGCATATGTGTACATATGCTCAGAGGGCCCAAGCACCAATATTCAAACACCAAACCTTCTCAGGGAGCTGGCGATGGTGTGTATTGTGTTAATGAAGATTAATGTGTCATGTAAGCCACTGCTGACTCTCTGAGAAGGTTTGGTGTTTGAATATTGGTGCACAGGCCCTCACAGCATATGTGCGTATGCTGCAGAAAAATAGTAATAATTTTACTAGAAGCATTTTTGCTAACGGAAGTGTGTGCAAAAATGCTTCTATTTAAAACTGAAATGCACCCAATGCGCATTTCAATTTTGACCTTTCTATCTGTTTAAACCATTACCTCTATTTTACATTTTTTTTAAATAGGTATTTGTTTCCAATAAAAACAATTTAACGTCCTAAATTATTAGCTTACAATTTAACTTCCGGCAAATAGGTTAAACACACAGTAGAAGTGCCACTCAGGACCAACAGAGCACTTCTGTCCTGGAGTGAAAATCCACCACTAATCCAATCAGCAGTGCTAGTTACACGACTCAGATGTGCAACTAGCGCTGCTGATCAATGGCCGTTTCTGCTCGGGACTAGAAGTGCTCTGAGGGTCCCAACCAGCATTTCTGCTGTGTATTTAACTCCTTTGCAGGGGTTAAACGCACAGTAGTGCAGGGTTTGATAGTTGTAACATTAAATGCTTTTATGAATTAGAGCATGACATTTTTCAACTATTCTGACCTTTTAGATTTTATCCACATTAAAATGCAATTTCAGTTAATAAAAATATTGGACATATTTCCTAAGACTCAGAAGTCATGCTAGCTGCTGCACAGAATACTGTGAATCCTATTACAAGAGTTTAGTTTTGAAAAAATATGTTGGACAAACAGCAAAAATTGGTGGCGGTGGAGGGACAGGAGATTAACCAGTGCCTAGGGCAGCATAAAGCAAAATACGCCACATTACATTTATTTTGTTTCCTTTTTATTTTGACAGAAACCTTGAGAGAATTCCTCTACAACCTTTTAAACAATATTATGCTCATTAAACAGGCACAACCAGAAAGTTAATTTCATGAAATGTCAAATGGCTTCAATGAATATAAAAATAACTACAGACGAACTACATTAAAGAGTAGGGAAATAAGAATGTTTTGGCTCATATTCACCAGCCTTACGCACTGTTAAATGTAACTTAAAGGGACATTGCACTCAATGTGCTTGATTCAGCTAAATTTTAAAATGTATTTAATTTTTTGTAATTTTGAAAAAAAATCATGTTCTAGTCTTGAATAAACCAAATTATTTTTGAGGTCCTTTCTGACAATAAAGTAGTGCCGTTCATCCTAATCAGCGTGGATTAGTAAAACGTACAAAGCAGTATTGCAATATTAGTTTTAAATTGATTCATTGTTTACAGATTTTGAGTAAAAGATATTTTTGATGTGTAAATGCTGCTCTTTTATATGCACAATTTTTTTTGAGCACAGTGTTCCCTTTAACAATTTGTGCTCAAAAATCGTGTGATTTAGAAACTTTTCACATTCAGTCCTAAAGCTTTGTTACACGCTGGTTGTAAAGAACATTCTGCTTAAATATATGACTGAAAATTGTCCATCCTTTTATAGTAGCCTACAGATAACCATTTTGTATATTTGTATCTGGAACAATAAAGATTCTTGTTGTTGTGCAGTTTTCTTCCTCAGACAATATGTTAGGGTAAGTGAAATGGCCATATTACATTATTTGCATTTTTTTTCCTTTGGTAAACCTTCCGTTGATTATTTGTATGTAGCAAGGGAGAGGTCCTGCTCCAAGCTCTTATGAGTTAACCACATTTGCTCATGCACTCAAGTAGCTCCATTCTTAATGCAATACGGACATGCCACCCCAAAGGTATAATCTTGATATAGCGAGCAATAATTGGAGGGCGTAGAAAACTCTGTACTGTAGATGATCGATCTGAATTTCCATAGAACACCTACAAAAATTAAGAAAATGTATAATGTGTAAAATACACTTTTTTTTAGCATGTTTAACATTTTATAGCAATTTATTTTAAGGCAATGCATTATGTAAAAAGACCTTAAAATATTTAACATAGACCTGTCAACACATGTTGAATTGTGATATTTTATTGGTCAAATTATCTCTGCTAATCTGTCTATACCAATAAGTGCCACATTGTTCTTGAAGAGAAATTGTAGTGCAGACTTCACAGGGGCATAACTCACTGAATGCTCAGAGAAAAGGGACGGGAACTCTCCAGCACTGCGAGATCTCTCATGTCTGTATCTGAAGGAGATACAAGCCCAGTGCAATATAGCACTGCATGATATGAGAGTTTTGTTACGCTTCCACTTTGTATTTTATATTACTTTACATCTCAGATTGGGTCCTTTCAGTATTATTGCATTCAAGGGTTGCACTTTCTATTTCATAATTTAATACATCTAGATTTAAATCCAGCAGTGATTTTACAAATGTTAATTATGTTTTTAAAGTTTCTGTTACTTAGGATCATATGTTGTATAGTTCTGTATATCTTTTACAACTTAATTTGCACTTTGTACGTTCTCTATTTTAAAATAAAACACAGCTTCAGAAAGTGGGAGAGACAGGGGAGATCCCAGTGTATGTCTGAAGCTCTCTCACAAGTCTTGTGAAATGTTTTAAGCATTTTAAACAAGCTGGTCTCACTTATTTTTCTAGCCAGCTGTATGCAGGTGAAGTTTGCCTTAAATTCACAATACACTTATTTAACTGACAGAAAAGTAATATATACTAAACTCTATGCAAAAGCAAGTTAAACTGTTGTGAAAACATAGTTTAAATTGTAATTGATGCAAACTGAACCTTTATATCAGCCCCAGGTGTTCTCCAGTTCCCTTCTCTCTCCCTTGTGAAATTCTGTATCCCAGAGAGCTTCATTACTTTCTAATAAAGGCATCTCTCATCTCTCTGGGACTTCCAGGTTCCACCATTTTTCTTATAGAATTCAGTGAGTTCAGCTCCTGTGAAGTCTGTACTATAAGTTCTCTCCAACCTAGAGAATCTTTGCTTATCAAGTTATATAAAGTAATGAAGATGTCTGAAAAACTGACAGCTTCAGATTCCCAGTTTTATTTTAAATAGAAGAAATACAAAGTGCAATGTCATTTGTAAATATACAAAGTATGATACTAATTTGTTAAAATTACACAGAGAGTATGAAAGCATAAACAGAATTTGTAAAAAATTAATACAACTTAATCTGAAGTGTACGGTAATCAAAATACAAAGCACAAAGTGTAAATGCAGCAGGACAGTTATGTAATGCAGTGCTACATTGTAGTGGGCTTGTCTATCCTTTAAATACAGAAATTCAGGGTTACGCCTCTTGGAGAAGTATAGCAAAAGGTGCCTTTAAAGAATTTCACTAGGGATCTTGTAGTGCTGGATGATCATTTTAGATCATCTCACCTGAGCGGAGAGCTTTAGGTCATCAAGCCCTTAGTGTGTTGGAAAATACCTCAATACATAAGACATGAATGCATCATTTTTTCTTCACCACAGAAAAAGTGACATAACATACATATAACAGAAACAAGGGCATAACAAATACATTTTTCTAATATTCTTGTGAATATTCACCCATCAACCCACAACTCCTGCACATGTAGCTTTATGATAATCATGTAGATACTCACAAAGTTTTCGAAATTCCTCTGCAGTTTTTATTTATACAGATGAAGAAAAAAGATGATGATCCTAAGACTACATTTTCTTGCTGCTAAAAGGGTAATGTGCCCCCTTACCTTGGCTAATATTACTTGTCTCCCTAAATACCAATGCTCAATACATCAATTTATCCATGTATCTCCTATAATACATGTGTCCTGTAGGTCCATTTTAGTAATAGTTACATCCTCAGCAAGCATACAGCTGAATGTTCCTTATTACGGGGGGCTTACTAGATAAGGGCTTCAGTCTCTGAAACCACATTCCATGAATATATGCATCTAGCTTTCATTTTCTCTACATTTTCTTATTATAAATGTGGTTTGCACTTTTGTGTCCCTTAACTATTTCTGCGAAGAAGCCTATTTCCAGGACAGATGACTATTTGAAAGAATCAGTCCAGGAACTTGTGCCATTGAGAAGGTGCTAATCTGGTATCTTTTGTTTAGGACACACACAGCCAGATTAAGAGTTTTGGGTTATGGCTGGCTTGTTACTAATTTGCAAGTTATTTCCACCGCTCACCTTTAATAGCACTGCTATTACAGGTTTGCAAAAAAACGGCGTTTGCAGGCTATATGGCAGCATTGAGCTCCATACCGCACACAAATACCAGCGCTGCTTTGACATGCTTGAGCACGATTTCCCCATAGACATCAATGGGGAGAGCCGGCTAAAAAAAGCCGAGCACCTGCAATGACGGAGCGTAAAGCTCCGTAACGCAGCCCCATTGATGTCTATGGGGAAAGAAAATGTATGTTTAGACTCGGGTTTATGTTAGAGTGTTAGATTTAAACATCCCTAATTTGCCGCCCCTGATATAGCTGACACCTACATTACACTGATTAACCCCTAATCTGCCGCCCCCAATGTCGCCGCCACCTACATACATTTATTAACCCCTAATCTGCCATCCCCAACGTCGCTTCCGCCACTATACTAAAGTTATTAAACTCTAAACCTCTGTCCTGCCACATCACTAACACTAACGGCTAGATTTAGAGTTCTGCGGCCAAAGGGGTGCATTAGCTAAGCATGCTTTTTTCCCCCTGCACCTTTTAAATACCGCTGGTATTTAGAGTTCACAGAATGGCTGTGTTAGGCTCCAAAAAAGGGAGCGTAGAGCATATTTACCGCCACTGCAACTCTCGATACCAGCGGTGCTTACGGACGCGGCCAGCTTCAAAAACGTGCTCGTGCACGATTCCCCCATAGGAAACAATGGGGCTGTTTGAGCTGAAAAAAAATCTAACACCTGCAAAAAAGCAGCGTTCAGCTCCTAACGCAGCCCCATTGTTTCCTATGGGGAAACACTTCCTAAGTCTGCACCTAACACTCTAACATGTACCCCGAGTCTAAACACCCCTAACCTTACACTTCTTAACCTCTAATCTGCCGCACCCGCTATCGCTGACCCCTGCATATTATTATTAACCCCTAATCTGCTGCTCCGTACACCGCCGCAACCTACGTTATCCCTATGTACCCCAAATCTGCTGCCCCTAACACCACAGACCCCTATATTATATTTATTAACCCCTAATCTGCCGCCCCCAACGTCGCCTCCACCTACCTACACTTATTAACCCCTAATCTGCTGACCGGACCACACCGCTACTATAATAAATGTATTAACCCCTAAAGCTAAGTCTAACCCTAACACTAACACCCCCCTAAGTTAAATATAATTTAAATCTAACAAAATAAATTAACTCTTATTAAATAAATGATTCCTATTTAAAGCTAAATACTTACCTGTAAAATAAATCCTAATATAGCTACAATATAAATTATAATTATATTGTAGCTATTTTAGGATTAATATTTATTTTACAGGCAACTTTGTAATTATTTTAACCAGGTACAATAACTATTTAATAGTTACCTAGTTAAAATAATTACAAAATTACCTGTAAAATAAATCCTAACCTAAGTTACAATTAAACCTAACACTACACTATCAATAAATTAATTAAATTAAATACCTACAATTATCTACAATTAAACCTAACACTACACTATCAATAAATTAATTAAATAAATACAATACCTACAAATAAATACAATGAAATAAACTAACTAAATTACAAAAAATAAAAAAATATTTACAAACAGAAAAATATTACAACAATTTTAAACTAATTACACCTACTCTAAGCCCCCTAATAAAATAACAAAGACCCCCAAAACAAAAAAATGCCCTACCCTATTCTAAAATTAAAATAGAAAAGCTCTTTTACCTTACCAGCCTTGAAAAGGGCCCTTTACGGGGCATGCCCCAAAGAATTCAGCTCTTTTGCCTGTAAAAAAAGACATACAATACCCCCCCTCAACATTACAACCCACCACCCACATACCCCAAATCTAACCCAAACCCCCCTTAAATAAACCTAACACTAAGCCCCTGAAGATCTCCCTACCTTGTCTTCACCACGCCGGGTTCACCGATCGATCCAGAAGAGCCTCCTTTAAGGGACGTCATATAGAATGCGAGCTCAATCTGATTGGCTGATTGGATCAGCCAATCGGATTGAACTTGAATCTGATTGGCTGATTCCATCAGCCAATCAGATTTTTCCTACCTTAATTCCGATTGGCTGATAGAATCCTATCAGTCAATTGGAATTCGTGGGACGCCATCTTGGATGACATCCCTTAAAGGAACCGTCATTCGTCGGGAAGTCATCGGTGAAGATGGATGTTCCGCGTCGGCGGGGTGAACTACATGGATCCGGAAGAAAGAAGATTGAAGATGCCGCTTGATAGAAGACTTCAGTCGGATCATGGACCTCTTCAGTTCCCCGCTTGGGCTTGGATCATGACATCGAAAGCTCTTCTGGATCGATCGGTGAAACCGCCGTGGTGAAGACAAGGTAGGGAGATCTTCAGGGGCTTAGTGTTAGGTTTATTTAAGGGGGGTTTGGGTGTAATGTTGGGGGGGTATTGTATGTTTTTTTCAGGCAAAAGAGCTGAATTCTTTGGGGCATGCCCCGTAAAGGGCCCTTTTCAAGGCTGGTAAGGTAAAAGAGCTTTTCTATTTTAATTTTAGAATAGGGTAGGGCATTTTTTTATTTTGGGGGTCTTTGTTATTTTATTAGGGGGCTTAGAGTAGGTGTAATTAGTTTAAAATTGTTGTAAGATTTTTCTAATGTTTGTAAATATTTTTTTATTTTTTGTAACTTAGTTCTTTTTTATTTTTTGTACTTTAGTTAGTTTATTTCATTGTATTTATTTGTAGGTATTGTATTTAATAAATTTATTGATAGTGTAGTGTTAGGTTTAATTGTAACTTAGGTTAGGATTTATTTTACAGTTAATTTTGTAATTATTTTAACCAGGTACAATAGCTATTAAATAATTAATAGCTATTTAATATTGTACCTGGTTAAAATAATTACAAAGTTGCCTGTAAAATAAATATTAATCCTAAAATAGCTACAATATAATTATAATTTATATTGTAGCTATATTAGGGTTTATTTTACAGGTAAGTATTTAGCTTTAAATAGGAATAATTTATTTAATAAGAGTTAATTTATTTTGTTAGATTTAAATTATATTTAACTTAGGGGGGTGTTAGGGTTAGGGTTAGACTTAGCTTTAGGGGTTAATACATTTATTATAGTAGCAGCGAGGTCCGGTCGGTAGATTAGGGGTTAATACTTGAAGTTAGGTGTCGGTGAGGTTAGGGAGGGCAGATTAGGGGTTAATACTATTTATTATAGGGTTATTGAGGCGGGAGTAAGGCGGATTAGGGGTTAATAACATTATAGTAGCGGTGAGCTCCGTTCGGCAGCTTAGGGGTTAATAAGTGTAGGTAGGTGTCAGCGACGTTGAGGGGGCAGATTAGGGGTTAATAAATATGATATAGGGGTCGGCGGTGTTAGGGGCAGCAGATTAGGGGTACATAAGTATAAACGTAGCTGGCAGCGGTGTGCGGTCGGCAGATTAGGGGTTAAAAAAATTTAATCGAGTGGCGGCGATGTGGGGGGACCTCGGTTTAGGGGTACATAGGTAGTTTATGGGTGTTGGTGTACTTTAGAGCACAGTAGTTAAGAACTTTATGAACCGGTGTTAGCCCAGAAAGCTCTTAACTCCTGTTTTTTTTTCTGCGGCTGGAGTTTTGTCGTTAGATTTCTAACGCTCACTTCAGCCACGACTCTAAATACCAGCGTTAGAAAGATCCCATTGAAAAGATAGGATACGCAATTGGCGTAGGGGGATCTGCGGTATGGAAAAGTCGCGGCTGCAAAGTGAGCGTTAGACCCTTTAATGACTGACTCTAAATACCAGCGGTAGCCCGAAACCAGCGTTAGGAGCCTCTAACGCTGGTTTTGACGGCTACCGCCAAACTCTAAATCTAGCCATAAATAAATATATTAACCCCTAAACCTAACCCTAAATCTAACCCTAACGTAACCCTAACACCCTTAACTTTAATATAATTAAAATAAATCTAAATAAAACCTACTATTCCTTTTTAAAACAAAATACTTACCTGTAAAATAAACCCTAAGCTAGCTACAATATAACTAATAGGTTTTATTTTTATTTCACAGCTAAGTTTGTATTTATTTTAACTAGGTAGACTAGTTAGTAAATAGTTATTAACTATTTACTAGCTACCTAGTTAAAATAAATACAAATTTACCTGTAAAATAAAACCTAACCTGTGTTACACTAACATTACAATAAAATTAAATACATTAAATTTAAAAAGACATTTATCTAAATTACAAAAAAAATAAACACTAAATTACACAAAATAAAAAATTATCAAATATAAAAAAGAATTAAACCTAATCTAATAGCCCTATCAAAATAAAAAAGCCCGCCCAAAATAATAAAACCCCTTACCTACACTAAACTGCCAATAGCCCGTAAATAGGGCCTTTTGCAGGACATTGCCCCAAAGAAATCAGCTCTTTTACCTGTAAAAAAAAATACAAACAACCCCCCAACAGTAAAACCCACCACCCACACAACCAACCCCCCAAATAAAATCCTATCTAAATAAACCTAAGCTCCCCATTGCCCTGAAAAGGGCATTTGGATGGGCATTGCCCTTAAGAGGGCATTTAGCTATTTTACATTGCCCAAACCCTAAGCTAAAAATAAAACCCACCCACTAAACCCTTAATAAATCCTAACACTAACCCCCGAAGATCCACTTACAGTTTTGGAAGACCGGATATCCATCCTCATCCAGCCGGGAGAAGTCTTCATCCAAGCAGCAAGAAGTCCTCAACGAAGCCGGGAAAAGTCTTCAAGCGGCAAGAAGTCGTCCTCCAGGCGGGCAGAAGTCTTCATCCAGACGGCATCTTCTATCTTCATCCTTCTGACGCGGAGCTGCTCATCTTCAAGATATCCGGTGCGGAGCATCCTCTTCATACGGTCCCAGCCGTACACTGAATGTTCCTTTAAGGGACGTCATCCAAGATGGCATCCCTTGAATACCGATTGGCTGATAGAATTCTATCAGCCAATCAGAATTAAAGGGTAAAAAATCCTATTGGCTGATGCAATCAGCCAATAGGATTGAGCTTCAATCCTATTGGCTGACCCATTCAGCCAATGGGATTGAGCTTGCATTCTATTGGCTGTTCCAATTTAGCTCTTTTACATTGCCCAAACCCTAAGCTAAAAATAAAACCCACCCAATAAACCCTTAATAAATCCTAACACTAACCCCCGAAGATCCACTTACAGTTTTGGAAGACCGGACATCCATCCTCATCCAGCCGGGAGAAGTCTTCATCCAAGCAGCAAGAAGCCCTCAACAAAGCCAGGAAATTTCTTCATCCAAGCAGCAAGAAGTCGTCCTCCAGGCGGGCAGAAGTCTTCATCCAGACGGCATCTTCTATCTTCATCCTTCTGACGTGGAGCTGCTCATCTTCAAGATATCCGGTGCGGAGCATCCTCTTCATACGGTCCCAGTCAATGGGATTGAGCTTGCATTCTATTGGCTGTTCCAATCAGCCAATAGAATGCATGCTCAATCCTATAGGCTGATTGCATCAGCCAACAGGATTGAAGCTCAATCCTATTGGCTGATTGCATCAGCCAATAGGATTTTTTACCCTTTAATTCTGATTGGCTGATAGAATTCTATCAGACAATCGGAATTCAAGGGACGCCATCTTGGATGACGTCCCTTAAAGGGAACCTTCAGTGTACGGATGGGACCGTATGAAGAGGATGCTCCGCGCTGGATGTCTTGAAGACGGAGCTGCTCCACGTCGGAAGGATGAAGATAGAAGATGCCATCTGGATGAAGAATTCTACCCGCCTGGAGGACGACTTCTTGCCGCTTGGATAAAGACTTCTCCCAGCTTCGTTGAGGACTTCTTGCCACTTGGATGAAGACTTCTCCCAGCTGGATGAGGATGTATGTTCGGTCTTCCAAAACTGTAAGTGGATCTTCGGGGGTTAGTGTTAGGTTTTATTAAGGGTTTATTGGGTGGGTTTTATTTTTAGCTTAGGGTTTGGACAATGTAAAAAAGCTAAATGCCCTTTTAAGGGCAATGCCCATCCAAATTCCATTTTCAGGGCAATGGGGAGCTTAGGTTTGTTTAGATATGATTTTATTTGGGGTGTTGGTTGTGTGGGTGGTGGGTTTTACTGTTGGGGGGGTTGTTTGTAAAAAAAAATTACAGGTAAAAGAGCTGATTTCTTTGGGGCAATGCCCCGCAAAAGGCCCCTTTTAAGGGCTATTGGCAGTTTAGTTTAGGCTAGGGGTTTTATTATTTGGGGGGGGGGGGGGCTTTTTTATTTTGATAGGGCTATTAGATTAGGTGTAATTAGTTTAAATATTTGATAATTTCTTTTTTATTTTGTGTAACTTAGTGTTTTTTTTTGTAATTTAGTTAATTGTATTTCATTAATGTAATTTATTTAATTTTAGTGTAATGTTAGGTTTAACTGTAAGACAGGTAAGGTTTTATTTCACAGGTAAGTTTGTATTTATTTTAACTAGGTAGTTAGTAAATAGTTAATAACTATTTACTAACTAATCAACCTAGTTAAAATAAATACAAACTTACCTGTGAAATAAAAATAAAACATAAGCTAGATACAATATAACAATTATAGTGGCAGCGATGTCCGGAGCAGCAGGTTAGGGGTTAATAATTGTATTTTAGTGTTTGTGATACTGGAAGGCCTCGGTTTAGGGGTTAATAGGTAGTTTATGCGTGTTAGTGTACTTTGTAGCACTTTAGTTATGAGTTTTATGTTACAGCTTTGTAACGTAAAACTCATAACTACTGACTTTTAGGTGGGGGTACAGATCTTGTAGTTATAGGCTGTACCGCTCACTTTTTGGCCAGACAGGCAAACTCGTAATACATGCGCTATGGAAGTCCCATTGAAAAAGGACTTTTTGAAAGGTGCGGTAGTTACATTGCGTGACGGCCAAATAAGTGTGCAGTACAGCTGTACCTACAAGACTCGTAATAGCAGCGGTAGTGAAAAAGCAGCGTTATGAAGCTTTTTCACTCATAACGCAAAACTCGTAATCTAGCCAACAGTGAGAAGCACACTCCCAGGAACGAACAACCAGCTCAATAACTTGTTAGCTTGTTCTATGGCAATTTACCACCTTGGTGCAGCTTCATTTTAGCCCATTAATGCTTATCTTTTGTTTAGGGTATCTCCAGTGGAAATGTTTGGGCAAAGTATCTTCTTTTGTAGGAACTGACCAGGTCCCAACAAACCCTCTTGGATATCTGTTACATGTGTGTTTAACAAGATGGATGTAGCATACTACTTATTTGGCAACTTTACAGATGAGAATATACTGCAGTATAAAGTGTTACTCAAAGTGATGAACTTGGAAATTGGCCTATCAATACATTCTAATATAAATCACTTGTAAAACCATAATTTATATCTAATCTGGATAGTGTGTGCATTTCTATGATACATAACATCTCATTTAAAGGAATATAAAGACCAAAATCTTTCCTTCATGATTCAGATAGAGCATACCATTTTAAATAGCTTTCCAACTTAATTCTTTTATTAGATTTGCTGTGTCCTGTTGGTATCCTTTGTTGAAAAAGCATACCTAGGTAGACTTAGGAGGTGTGATCTAGCTGCTGATTGTTGGCTGCACATATATGCTTCTTTTCATTGGCTTACTGAATTGTTCAGATAGCTATTAGTAGTGTATTTATGCTCATTCAACAAAGGATACCTAGTGAATCAAGGAAAATTAACAATAGAAGTACATTGGAAAGTGTTTTTATTTATTTATTTAAAAGTCTCTTTAAAACACTAACCGCTAGATTTGGAGTTTTGTCGGTAACGACCCAAAAAACTAACGCCGGCTTTTTTCTGGCCGCACCATAAAAATAACTCTGGTATTGAGAGTCCACATAAAGGCTGTGTTAGGCTCCAAAAAAGGAGCGTAGAGCATTTTTAACGCAGCTTCAACTCTCGATACCAGAGTTGCTTACGGACGCGGCCAGCCTCAAAAACGTGCTCGTGCACGATTCCCCCATAGGAAACAATGGGGCTGTTTGAGCTGAAAAAAAACCTAACACCTGCAAAAAAGCCGCGTTCAGCTCTTAACGCAGCCCCATTGTTTGCTATGCGGTAACCCTTCCTACGTCTGCACTTAACACTCTAACATGTACCCCGAGTCGAAACACCCCTAACCTTACACTTATTAACCCCTATTCTGCCGCCCCCGCTATCGCTGACCCCTGCATATTATTATTAACCCCTAATCTGCCGCTCCGTAAACCGCCGCTACTTACATTATCCCTATGTACCCCTAATCTGCTGCCCTAACATCGCCGACCCCTATATTATATTTATTAACCCCTAATCTGCCCCCCACAACGTCGCCTCCACCTGCCTACACTTATTAACCCCTAATCTGCTGACCGGACCTGAGCGCTACTATAATAAAGTTATTAACCCCTAATCCGCCTCACTAACCCTATCATAAATAGTATTAACCCCTAATCTGCCCTCCCTAACATCGCCGACACCTAACTTCAAACATTAACCCCTAATCTGCCGACTGGAGCTCACCGCTATTCTAATAAATGTATTAACCCCTAAAGCTAAGTCTAACCCTAACACTAACACCCCCCTAAGTTAAATATAATTTAAATCTAACTAAATTAATTAACTCTTATTAAATAAATTATTCCTATTTAAAGCTAAATACTTACCTGTAAAATAAATCCTAATATAGCTACAATATAAATTATAATTATATTATAGCTATTTTAGGATTTATATTTATTTTACAGGTAACTTTGTATTTATTTTAACCAGGCACAATAGCTATTAAATAGTTAAGAACTATTTAATAGCTAAAATAGTTAAAATAATTACAAATTTACCTGTAAAAGAAATCCTAACCTAAGTTACAAATAAACCTAACACTAGACTATCAATAAATTAAATAAACTACCTACAATTACCTACAATTAACCTAACACTACACTATCAATAAATTAATTAAATACAATTGCTACAAATAAATACAATTAAATAAACTAGCTAAAGTACAAAAAATAAAAAAGAACTAAGTTACAAAAAATAAAAAAATATTTACAAACATAAGAAAAATATTACAACAATTTTAAACTAATTACACCTACTCTAAGCCCCCTAATAAAATAACAAAGACCCCCAAAATAAAAAAATGCCCTACCCTATTCTAAATTACTAAAGTTCAAAGCTCTTTTACCTTACCAGCCCTGAACAGGGCCCTTTGCGGGGCATGCCCCAAGAAATACAGCTCTTTTGCCTGTAAAAAAAAAAACATACAATACCCAAGCCCCCCAACATTACAACCCACCACCCACATACCCCTAATCTAACCCAAACCCCCCTTAAATAAACCTAACACTAAGCCCCTGAAGATCATCCTACCTTGTCTTCACCATACCAGGTTCACCGATCGGTCCAGAAGAGCTCCTCCGATGTCCTGATCCAAGCCCAAGCGGGGGGCTGAAGAGGCCCATGATCCGGCTGAAGTCTTCATCCAAGCGGGGCAGAAGAGGTCTTCCATCCGATTGAAGTCTTCATCCAAGCGGCAACCATCCGGAGCGAAGCGGCAGCATCCTGAAGACCTCCACCGCGGAACATCCATCCTGGCCGACGACTGAACGACGAATGACGGTTCCTTTAAATGACGTCATCCAAGATGGCGTCCCTCGAATTCCGATTGGCTGATAGAATCCTATCAGCCAATCGGAATTAAGGTAGGAATATTCTGATTGGCTGATGGAATCAGCCAATCAGAATCAAGTTCAATCCGATTGGCTGATCCGATCAGCCAATCAGATTGAGCTCGCATTCTATTGGCTGGTATGGTGAAGACAAGGTAGGATGATCTTCAGGGGCTTAGTGTTAGGTTTATTTAAGGGGGGGTTTGGGTTAGATTAGGGGTATGTGGGTGGTGGGTTGTAATGTTGGGGGGCTTGGGTATTGTATGTTTTTTTTTACAGGCAAAAGAGCTGTATTTCTTGGGGCATGCCCCGCAAAGGGCCCTGTTAAGGGCTGGTAAGGTAAAAGAGCTTTGAACTTTAGTAATTTAGAATAGGGTAGGGCATTTTTTTATTTTGGGGGGCTTTGTTATTTTATTAGGGGGCTTAGAGTAGGTGTAATTAGTTTAAAATTGTTGTAATATTTTTCTTATCTTTGTAAATATTTTTTTATTTTTTGTAACTTAGTTCTTTTTTATTTTTTGTACTTTAGTTAGTTTATTTAATTGTATTTGTAGCAATTGTATTTAATTAATTTATTAATAGTGTAGTGTTAGGTTAATTGTAGGTAATTGTAGGTAGTTTATTTAATTAATTTATTGATAGTCTAGTGTTAGGTTTATTTGTAACTTAGGTTAGGATTTCTTTTACAGGTAAATTTGTAATTATTTTAACTATTTTAGCTATTAAATAGTTCTTAACTATTTAATAGCTATTGTACCTGGTTAAAATAAATACAAAGTTACCTGTAAAATAAATATAAATCCTAAAATAGCTATAATATAATTATAATTTATATTGTAGCTATATTAGGGTTTATTTTACAGGTAAGTATTTAGCTTTAAATAGGAATAATTTATTTAATAAGAGTTAATTAATTTCGTTAGATTTAAATTATATTTAATTTAGGGGGGTGTTAGTATTAGGGTTAGACATAGCTTTAGGGGTTAATACATTTATTAGAATAGCGGCGAGATTCGGTCGGCAGATTAGGGGTTAATGTTTGAAGTTAGGTGTCGGCAATGTTAGGGAGGGCAGATTAGGGGTTAATACTATTTATTATAGGGTTAGTGAGGCGGATTAGGGGTTAATAACTTTATTATAGTAGCGCTCAGGTCCGGTCGGCAGATTAGGGGTTAATAAGTGTAGGCAGGTGGAGGTGACGTTGAGGGGGGCAGATTAGGGGTTAATAAATATAATATAGGGGTTGGCGGTGTTAGGGGCAGCAGATTAGGGGTATATAAGTATAACGTAGGTGGCGGTCGGCAGATTAGAGGTTACAAATTTTTTTTCGAGTGGCGGCGATGTGGGGGGACCTCGGTTTAGGGGTACATAGGTAGTTTATGGGTGTTAGTGTACTTTAGAGTACAGTAGTTAAGAGCTTTCTGGGCTAACGCCGGTTTCTAAAGCTCTTAACTACTGACTTTTTTCCTGCGGCTGGAGTTTTGTCGTTAGATGTCTAACGCTCACTTCAGAAACGACTCTAAATACCGGAGTTATAAAAATCCCATTGAAAAGATAGGATACGCAATTTACGTAAGGGGATCTGCGGTATGGAAAAGTCGCGGCTGAAAAGTGAGCGTTAGACCCTATTTTGAGTGACTCCAAATACCGGCGGTAGCCTAAAACCAGCGTTAGGAGCCTCTAACGCTGGTTTTCACGGCTACCGCCAAACTCTAAATCTAGGCCTAATTTCCTAATGCTTTTCAGATTACATTTTTGTGGGAATGTATACTATTACAGTAGTAGAGGTAGGCTTAGGAGCGTATGCATGTCTAGAGCACTATATGTGCAACATTGTGGTAAACAGCAGCCATATACTGTAGTTCTGAAGACACAATTGGGCTCTTTGCCCTATCTAGGTATGCATTAATGGAAATGAGCTGAATTTCATTAAAGGTATGAAGAGAAAGCGGTACATTTAATAAAATAATTGTTTCAAAATTGCACGTTGTATCTGAATTATGAAATTAAAGATCAAGTAGTCTTCATTAAAATGATTTTCATAATGATTTTGTACCATATAGAAGTCGCATAGCACTCAAGGTCACAGGAAATTACATTTGACTAGATGTTACCCTCCTAGACCAAAAGATTTTAAGGAGGCTAAAGATTCAAATGATCTGAAGTAAATGAGACCACACTGTAATCAAAGAAAATACAATAATTTTAATTAGTTGTCTGCTTATGTAGTCATTCGTTTACATGCTAATCTATTGCTGTGTTGTTATTATTATTATTATTATTATTATTATTATTATCTATTACTGCTTTTAGCACCAGATGATTATTGTGCAAAGCAAATTTAATGATACAAGAAAATTGGAAACCTGTAGAGACCTCAATACTTTACAAAAAATCATAAATGAGTATATATGGCATCATAGACCCCCTCGAATAAGAAAGCAAACTTTATACAAACTTCCTAGAGAGGGTGGATTAGGTGTACCTAACCTTAGGGCCTACAAATTAGCTATCTCAACGAGTCTCTGAAAGGTGTAGGTATAGGATGGACAACTCTAAGAGATGGGTGCAAATAGAAACCCAATTGTCGGGCCACTCCCACTTAGGAGGGATCTGCTGGAATGCAGATTTCAGCAATAAGCCTAGAATCTCACCCTTTTCGCTGACCAACAAAAAATGGGCAGATTGGAAGTATTTACACAATAGATTAAGCAATATCCATTCTAAATATTCCCCACTTTCCACCTTACTAAACACCAGTTTTCCTCCGGGGATTCCTTTTCTAGTGAACAATCCCATTTCGTTCTCTAATCTCTTAACCATCTACTTACTAACTGACAAGAGTAACCCAAGGCCAAAACAGCAACTCCAGCCTATAGGACACCCCTTTTTTAGCACTTGGTTTAGATACCACCAGTTTAGACATTTTATCCTCTTGCATACATACAAACAAGACTTTGTTCATCCGCTTACTAAATTTGAACAAATATGTATTCTAGATCATGCCCCTAAGAAAGTAATATCCACTGTTTACAAAATTTTACTTGCAAATACTCCTTAATACCTAGCTATGTGAATGGTTGGGATAGAGATATGAGCATTCGTATCCCCCCCAAGACTGGACCCCTAGATTTATAAACATGACACGAACCGCACACTCCTCCTATGCCTTAGAAACTAATCTAATAATAATGATGAGATGGTATCTAATGCAAGCTAAACTAAAATGCATATATAAAATTATTAGCAAGAATTTTTGGAGGGGTTGTCCCCACGAGGGCTATATGCTGCACATTTGGTGGAGTTGTGACCCCATTAGTGCTTATTGGGATAAGATATTCAATAAAATAAATAGGGTCCTAAACACCCAATTAAATCCCAACCCAGAATTAATATTGCCTCAGGCAATGATTCCCCTGGGGGGGGAGCCGTGATTGGAGGATGCCATATTTGACATTGCTGACGTATGAAGTGACGAGCGGCAGGAGGGGGAATCGCTTCTCCGGCTTCAAGAAAAAAAAGGTAAGTATTTTAACAAAACGGGTGAAATGAAACTTTCATGGATGAAAGTGCCCCTGTTTTTAATAGTATTTTTTAAAATCGGGCACTCATTTTTGAAAGTTGACATTCACTTTAATTAACCTAGTGGGATTACCTGTAAATTTATAAAACATATTTTCCAAATTATATTCAACTCGGCAAAACAACCAAATACTGGAAAACCTTACATATGGAAAGATATTATTACTTTAAACTGGAGAAATTATTCTTTTTTCAAGATATGATCTTCTTATGGGATAGCTTTGTTCACTCCACCCCATAATAGATCACATATGTTGATTACTATGGGCTAAATAACCAGCCTAACATGAAAGAGAGTTTACAATATTCAGATGCTGCCGTTTTTGCCTTCTAGGGCATAATTGTATAGCAGACGTACTCCCATCTCTATGTTTTATGATAGGGTCAAGGATACATTGCACTTTGAATACAAGTGACAATCATTCCATATTCCTTTGCTTCTCTTTATTGTTTTCATCCTATTGTGTTTTATTACAAGAGTACAATGAATTGTGAATCAATGCGTGCATTTCCACCACGTCCACCTTATGTAATAGTCTAAGAGGTCAACCCTTCAAAAAACTGGAACAAACATGAACAACAACCAAGCAATTGGACCGATTTAGAATTGCTAACATGTATTGATAGCTATTTTCAAACTTTCATATGAAAATTACTTTGTTAGAGAAATATTTATATTCTTGTATTTTGAAATTTTAAAATTTAAGAAAATATAATGCGAAAAATTAAATTGGATTATTCTTTTTTTTTTAAATTACATGCCCTGACTGAATCATGAAAGTTTAATTTTGACTTGTGTCCCTTTAATTATGTCATAAATGGCATATCAGTAAAGCAGACAAAAGAAGATATTCATAAATCAGTAGTGGATAATTTGCTAATAGTATACTATTCTTGTTAAAAATACTATTCCAACCCAGTTTACAACATTTATAACTCTCAACCATGTAATAAATGCATGTTTCAATAATGTAGGCACAAGCAGTTTAAAACGCACTGTGGTGAACGAGTTTGGATTTAGAGGCATAGAGGCGCGTCCCCTATAAAAACTGGTCATGAAGTCGCAATCTGATTTAAGAGTTTCCAGGGCTGGCCCTAGCCATTGCAAGGCCCAAGGCAGGATGACAAAATGGGGCCCCCTTTCTCCCTGCCTCCAACTCCGCCCAATTTCCGCCTCCAACTCCACCCAATATCCGCCTCCAACCCCACCCAATCTCCGACTCCATCCCTGCCCCCACAGCTTTTAAAATGAAAAAACAAATGGGAGAAAAATGGTTTAAGGTAATGCACAACATTTTATATATAAAAAAATATATAAATCCACTAATGTGGAGCATTATAACATTGTATATATTGCAATATACCATTTGTACTATTGGAATAACTGTTTATGTATATAATGAAGAATTATGCTGAAAATTAGGAACAGTTGAGTTGAACTGGGCCTTATTTTTTATGTGTTTTCTTATGATAATAAGAACATTACTGAGACGCCAAGGCCGGCCCTAGCAAGTGCAGGTCCCTAGGCAGATTGACAGCACGGGGCCTCTACCCAGAACAAAAAATGCTTAAAAGAAATGTGGCAATGCACTGTACCACACAAACACACAGATATAATACACACACAGAGATTATTATATACACATACATCCACACACTCAGACTCATACACAGTTACACAGATATATACATACACAGGTGTACACACAGACAGCACCCCTACACACACAGACAGCCCCCCCACACACACACTGCCCACACACAAACAGCCCACAAACACACAGCCCACAAACACACAGACCCCCCCCACACACACACAGAAAACCCACACACCCACACACACACACAGCCCTCAACACACAGACAGACCCCACACACACACACAGCCCTAAACACACAGACAGCCACCACACACACACACACAGAGCCCACACACACACACACAGAGCCCACACACACACAGCCCCCCCACACACACAATAAAAATATGCCCCCAGCCCCCCTGCAAAAAATGTATGCCCCCAGCACAAAAATGATGCCCCAGCAATAAAATGATGCCCCATCTCCCCTGCAATAAAATGATGCCCCCCTCAATAAAATGATGCCCCAGCAAAAATATGATGCCCCCATTAATAAAATGATGTCCCCAGCCCCCCCAGCAATAAAATGAGTCCCCCCTGCAATAAAATGATGCCCCAGACACTTCAATTGCCCCCAGCCCCCTGCAATAAAATGATGCCCCCATGGACCACTGCCAGTAGCTCATATACTGCAAGACTGCAATGCTATTGTGTTTGTGACAGTCAGTGTATATAACTTGGAAAGGCCTCAAAAGGAACTTGAAATTTACACACACATGGAGTCTTGGACAGGACTGACTGAATGTGGTCTGTGAAGGAGTGTACAGCCTAGGAGGGAAAATGGGAGAAGTTTCTTAGCTCTGCTTAACATACCAATGATTCATGAATATGCACAGCCAGCCCTGGCCCTGACTACTCCTCGGTCCGTCCCACACTCGGCTCCAACTCTCTCTCTTTGATGCCTTCTGCGCCTGCGAGTGCGACTTCCACTCTCTCTGCTGCGCCTGCTCTGCTACTCACAATACCACCTCCTACCAACCATCACGGCTTTCCGCTCCTCCACTGACTGACTTATCAAGTGGGTCGTGAGGCTGACGGAACGAACCGTCCTCAGATATTGCGCCAATTTAAAAAAAAAAATGGCACCAAAAAAAAAAAAGGTTTTGAATGGCAGCAGCGCACAAAAAAAAAAAATACACTTTTTTATTGCACCCTAACTGCGGGGCCCAAGGCGGCCACCACGCTCGCCATACCCTAAGGACAGCCCTGAGGGTCTCCTAAGCAAATACAATGTAGCAAGGCAGCAGGTTAATGATTTACAGTATAAAGAATGTTAAAATTAGTATTCCTTTGCATAGAAACCTGTAGGCGCCATCTTCTTGTTTACAGTTCACTCCAAAATGAAAATGGTGTGTTAACAAACAATAGATGTAAATATTGTCAAAAACAATACTTGTGAGAGTTAAAAAACAACAACAATATAGCGATAGAAAAATGGTGCACAGTCTGCCCATTCTGATAACATAAAAAGATACATTTAGATGGATTAGCAGTGGTGCAGAAGTAAACGAATAACAATAGGTTCATATGAAAGGCTCAATTAAGCAATCCCCTTTTAAAATACAATTTTAATAATGCCAGTACTGTTACTGATAATCTCAACAGTAATGGATAGCAGCACCACCAAATAAAAGTTCATCAATCTTTATTTAAGCCATTATAGCAAAAAAGACAACGTTTCGGTTAAACAACCGAAACGTTTTTGGTTTAACCGAAAAGTTGTCTTTTTTGCTATGATGGCTTAAATAAAGATTGATGAACTTTTATATGGTGGTGCTGTTATCCATTATTTTTGGAATATTCGTTTGAGACTAAGGTGCTAGTCTGGGACAGCTTGCACACCTGCACGACTGCCAACCCTATTTTGGGGATCACCCTGGTGCTGGAACTTTCCTATTTTATGATAATGTCAACAGTGAGAGTGTGACATTTAATAAAATATTAAATGAACCTATAGATATGTAAATGTGTGCTTTAATGAATTGAAACCATATATGTTAATAAACCTCTAGAATATCTCATGTTACCATTTCACAGTGTTTTGAACATGAGCAATGGAATAAACTGTTTGCAAATAGCTGTGAAATAATTGTAAAGACGTTGAAAATGCCCTTTCCATGACTTATCACTTAAAGGGACACTGAACCAAAAAAAAAAATATTTTGTGATTCAGATAGAGCATGCAATTTTAAGCAACTTTCTAAATATTTTCAAATTGTCTTCATTATCTTGGTATCTTTATTTGAAAAGCAAGAATGTAAGTTTAGATGCTGGCCCATTTTTGGTGAAAAACCTAGGTTATTCTTGCTCATTGGTAGATTAGTTTAACCGACCAATAAACAAATGCTGTCCAGTGTGTGAACCAAAAAAATAGCTTAGGTGTCTTCTTTTTCAAATAAAGATTGGAAGAGAACAAAAAAAATTGATAAAAGTAAATTAGAAAGTTACTTAAATTTGCATGCTCTATCTGAATCACAAAAGAAAGTGACTCAAAAATGTATTGTGATCGCAGATCCATTTTTTGGCCCCATAGGAGAAATAGGGCTTTTTTGAGTGTTGAGGATAAGAAACATGTTTTTGAGAGCTGAAACACACCATTGTGATCCCTCTGAATTAAAAAATAGCCTTTTTGGCCTTAAAGGGACAGTCAAGTCCAAAAAAAACTTTAATAATTTAAATAGGGAATGTAATTTCAAACAACTTTCCAATTTACTTTTATCACCAATTTTGCTTTGTTCTCTTGGTATTCTTAGTTGAAAGCTAAACCTAGGAGGTTCATATGCTAATTTCTTAGACCTTGAAGACTGCCTCTAATCTGAATGCATTTTGACCACTAGAGGGCATTAGTTCATGTGTTTCATATAGAT
This sequence comes from Bombina bombina, assembly GCF_027579735.1. Lineage (NCBI taxonomy): Eukaryota > Metazoa > Chordata > Amphibia > Anura > Bombinatoridae > Bombina > Bombina bombina. Next base: position 308,701,703 of record NC_069501.1, on the reverse strand, counting down.
AACATTGAGCGCATGCACGTGAAGTTACCCTGGAGTGAGCACTGATTGGCTAAAATGCAAGTCTAATTGAAATGAAGAGAAGGAGCACCTCCAAATTTGGATTAAAAACGTAACTTTATTTCCAACAAACGGTTAAAATTCTTCACAAGAACATGGCAGCAAAGGTGGGAAGGATATGGTCAATTCCCTAGAACCCACTGACGCGTTTCGGCTTGTCTGCCGTAATCATAGTGTGATTCAATGGCCTGTTCCGGCCCCTTATATATTAAAAAATATATCATCTGATTGGCTTAAAAGCTAAATGGGATTTAACCATTTCCTTCCTGTTTTAACATACTTATAAACAATTACAATATCACATCCCATTCCCTGCAGCATCCTGAGGAGTGTATGTACACAACTTTATTCATTTAATGCTTGAAAAGAATTCATTAGTATTTAGCGATGTCACGAATTGTTCGCCGGCGAATAGTTCCCGGCAAACATAGCTTGTTCGTGTTCACCGCGGCGGGCGAACATATGCGATGTTCGATCCGCCCCCTATTCGTCATCATTGAGTAATACTTTGACCCTGTACCTCACAGTCAGAAGACACATTCCAGCCAATCAGCAGCAGACGCTCCCTCCCAGACCCTCCTACCTCCTGGACAGCATCCATTTTAGATTCATTTGGAAGCTGCATTCTTAGTGAGAGGAGGGACAGTGTAGCTGCTGCTGATTTAATAGGGAAATCGATAGCTAGGCTAGTGTATTCAGTGTCCACTACAGTCCTGAAGGACTCATCTGATCTCTGCTGTAATGACAGCAGCCCAAAAAGCCCTTTTTAGGGCTAGAACATCAGTCTGCTTTTTTTTTTTTTCATGTGTAATCTAATTGCAGTTGCCTGCCTGCCTGCCAGCGTGTGTGTCAGGCTCACAGCGAATACTGTGCCCACTTGCCCAGTGCCACCACTCATATCTGGTGTAACAGTAGTGTATATTTAAAAAAACAAACACTTTTTTGACTGTGTTAAATAATAGCAGTCAGTTTCCTTCACACGTGTGCGTTTCAGTGCCTGCCTGCCAGGGCACAGTGTCACCCCAGTGCAACTCATATCTGGTGTAACAGTAGTGTAGATTTTAAAAAAATGGGGAGTTTGCAGTTGTGCAAATGGACTGTTTGCGGTGCGTTAAAGGTACAGTCTAGGCCAAAATAAACTTTCATGATTCAGATATAGCATGTCATTTTAAACAATTTTCCAATTTACTTTTATCACCAATTTTGCTTTGTTCTCTTGGTATTCTTAGTTGAAAGCTTAACCTAGGAGGTTCAAATGCTAATTTCTTAGACCTTGAAGCCCACCTCTTTCAGATTGCATTTTAAGTTTTTCACCACTAGAGGGTGTTAGTTCACATATTTCATATAGATAACACTGTGTTTGTGCACAAGAAGTTATCTGGGAGCAGGCACTGATTGACTAGACTGCAAGTCTGTCAAAAGAACTGAAAAAAGGGGCAGTTTGCAGAGGCTTAGATACAAGATAATCACAGAGGTTAAAAGTATATTATTATAAATGTGTTAGTTATGCAAAACTGGGAAATGGGTAATAAAGGGATTATCTATCTTTTAAAACAATAAAAATTCTGGTGTAGACTGTCCCTTTAAACGGGGAGTTTGGTCTGTCACTGTGAAGCGGGCGTAACCCTTACACTACCTGATCGATACAACATCATACCTGATGTTTTAAAGCACGTTATTCCAAACAATTTAGGAATGTTAGGTGATTTATGCCCTTTATGGATTAAAACCAGACTCTGCATCAAGTATGTAATTTTCCATGGGAGTTTTACCATGGATCCCACTCCGGCATGCCACAGTCCAGGTGTTAGTCCCCTTGAAACAACTTTTCCATCACTATTGTGGCCAGAAAGAGTCCCTGTGGGTTTTAAAATTCGCCTGCCTATTGAAGTCAATGGCGGTTCGCCCGGTTTGCCCGTTCGCGAACAGTTGCGGAAGTTTGCGTTCGCAAAATTTTAGGTTCGCGACATCACTATTAGTATTGCTTTGATTTTATATAAAAAATGTGAGGTATTAGACATTTACAATCATTAATCAGCAGATTTAGATATATATAAAGTTAAAGTATATTTATAACTATTTCAACAGCACTTATTGTAACAATTTCGGTGGAAATTTAAGCCATTAGAGCATTACTTAATTGGAATAGGGAGCCTCATTATTCTCAGAACTCAATTACATCTTTCACAAATCTGGGAAAGAAAAAAAAATAAAATTGCTCAAATCACTCTCCATTTCCAAATTTGATAGTTATCTTAATACTTCATACTTAACCTATACACAATCCATACACAAATCGTGCTGATACATACTTTCATCTTGCAATTTAATTTTATTACACTTTAGTTCTATAGTTATTCAAACATTTAAAGGATCAATATATACACACACACACACACACACACACACACATACATATATATATATGTATAAATACGCATAATGCTCTGGATACACAAGACTGAAAGGCCAGCGCCTACTACCAGAAGTTGATCACATCATATTCTGAATTTAAACCTTGGGGCACCCTGGTCTTCAGCCTCTGTATCCAGAAAACCCTCTTGCCTAAAATGGACTCTGTCACCTCCTCTACTCCGTTTCACAACTGTTTCAACAATGGTCCATCTCAAAGAATAACTTTCCTTGTTATGTTTATTTTTTAAATGTTGAACTAAAGGTGTAGTCAGTTTCCCTAGTTTAATATTAGAAAGATGTTCACAAATCCTATATCTGACCTCCCTTGTAGTGAGGCCTACATATTGGACCTCACACTCTATACAAGTTAATAGATAAATAGGATAGGTAGCCCTACAGTTGGTACAGAGCTGATGTTTAAAGGATTCCCCTGTAACACAGCTCCTAAATCCTATTCTTTTGTCTAGTTTTTCACACGCTTTGCATTAAAAGTTAACACATTTATATACCCCTTTGTGCTGTAACCATGAACTGGTCCTTTCAATTATGGGTTTAAGCTGGGTGGGTGCTAAACGATTGCCAATAGACATCCCTTTCTTAAATACAAATCTACACTTCCTCAGTTTAAACTCTTCTAAACCATCATCTGCTTTAAGCATAGACATGTTCTTTTTAATGATGTCACAAATTTGATAGAACTGATTACTATATTGAGTGACAAAGGTAATACCATCAAACTCTTTGGTTCCCCTGGCATTCTTGGATTTCAGAAAATCAGACCTATTTTTATCATCAATATTTGCTCTTGTAAGTGCTATATCAGTAGGATTATATCCTCTGTCAATTAATCTACCAGTCAAATCCGCAGCATGTTTTATATAGGTTTCCTTATTGGTACAATTTCTTTTAATTCTGATGGTTTGACTGCTTCTTAGGCTGACAAATGTATATGAAGGTTTGACTGCTACTTAGGCTGACAAATTTGTATCGGATAACATTGTTCAACAGTAGGTGCTTACTTACATTTGGTTGGTAAAATGCAAGTCTGTCAAAAGAACTGAAACAAGGGGGCAGTTTGCAGAGGCTTAGCTACAAGGTAATTACAGAGGCAAAAAGTGTATAAATATAACAGTGTTGGTTATGCAAAACTGGGGAATGGGTAATAAAGGGAAACTTTCATGTTTACAACAGGACATGCAATATTCTTCTCAATTGTCTGGGATGAAGGTCAATCTTCAAACAAATGTGTTTAACTCTTGTTTAATGTGTTTAACTCTTGTTTAATGTGTTTAACTCTTGTTTAATGTATTTAACTCTTGTTTAATGTATTTAACTCTTGTTTAATGTATTTAACTATTGTTCAATGTGTTTAAAGGGACATTAAAGCCACATTTTTTCTTTCATGATTCAGATAGAAAGTTGTTTAAAATGGTATTCTCTAATTTACTGCTGTTATCTAATTTGCTTCATTCTCTTGTTATTCCTTCCTGAAAAGCATATCTAGATAGGCTCAGTAGCTTCTGATTGGTGGCTGCACATATTTGCCTCATGTGATTGGCTCACCCATGTGCATTGTTATTTCTTTAACAAAGGATAAATAAAGAATGAAGCAAATTAAATAATAGAATTAAATTGGAATGTTGTTTAAAATTGTATTCTCTACCAGAATCATGAAAGAAAATCTTTTGGTTTAATGTCTCTTTAACTATTGTTCAATGTGTTTAACTCTTGTTTAATGTGTAGAATCACATCTTAAGGTATGTATTGTAAAGAGGTACCTTTTGCTTTGAGAAGATTTTAGCAGATTTCAAGGTTTTTAGTTATTTTCAAAGCCTCCAATTTATTTTGTCCCCATGGGGCTCTTGGGTACTGGGGGCCATTACAGGTGCTATGGGTCCTTCTCAGCTGAGAGCTTTTGTGAGGATTGCATCTTTTGTGTGTTGTGTTTATAGATGGAAGGTATGGAGTCAGGGGTGGTTAAACTAGGAAGGGGTTAATAGGGTGAGAGGTCACATCTATATTTTAATTGTACTAGAGGGTCCATGGCTTAGTGTTTGTGATATTGCATGTTCTCAGGATTAGAGGATTTCCCTAATATAGTTATAAAACTGTTAGTTATATAATGTAACAGAGTGCCCACAATTTATTGAGTTTGGGGTCTACTTGCTTGACAAGCGTTTCATTGTGATCTGCTAGTGAGTACTGCACAATTCATGTTATAATGCCCATTCATCGGCACCAGACATATTCATGCAATACATTTGTGCAGACACATTTTAAGATTTCTTTTTAATTTATTTTTTTTAATCTTGAGGCAATATTATCCCTACAGGCTGCATGGAAAGAAGGCAATAACAATTTGTTGATCTATTTAAAGGGACAGTGTACTCCAGAATGTTTATAGTTTAAAAAGATAGATAATCTCTTTATTACCCATTCCCCAGTTTTGCATAACCAACACAGTTATATTAATACACTTTTTACCTCTGTTATTATCTTGTATCTAAGCCTCTGCAGACTTCCCCCTTATCTCAGTGCTTTTGACAGACTTGCATTTTATCCAATCAGTGCTGACTCATACATAACACCACGGGAGTGAGCACAATGTTATCTATATGGCACATATGAACAAGCACTATATAGCTGTGAAAAACTGTCAAAATGCACTGAGATAAGAGGGTGGCCTTCAAGGGATTAGAGCCTACCAAGGTTTAGCATTCAACAAAGTATACCCAGAGAACAAAGCAAATTTGATTATAAAAGTAAATGGAAACGTTGTTTAAAATTGCATGCCCTATTTGAATCATGAAAGTTTAATTTTGACTAGACTGTCCCTTTAAAGATCTATCAGTACATTATTACTTACTTGTTTGAAGATTGTATTAATTTGTGAGCATTTTCCAATAAAACATATTATATTGGCCCTATATAAACAATTGAATAAGCACTGACCCTGTTGTTTCCTGATTGATCTTTGTAGTAAACCCAATTTAAGGTTTCGTCCGCCCTGTACTGCACGCTGTATTTTGTCATCCACTCATCTGTGTCACATCTTCCTTGTGTCATAATACCAGAGATCACCTTCATTTCCAATAGATCAATCTGAAGCCATTGGTTATTGTCTTGATATTTGGAAAGCCATGCACAGCTGTAGGAGAAACAAATAATGGGATACTACTATTATTTATTAAAATATGCTTATAAACCTTATAAGGAAGAAAAATGTTTTTTAAAAAAAATAAATCCAGTATAATATTAGCAGGCATGTTATCTGCTATTTTTTACTATATTTATTATAAAATATATACAGTATACAACAGAAGTGAGTACACCCCTGGGCAATATCACTTTAATATCAAATTATTCAAAATTGTATCACCTCTCAATAATTGTATTATTTCTAAGTTGACAAGTAGAGTATTTCCTATTATAAACAATCTAAAACAATACTTTAGAAACATTATACTGAAAATACAGGCCCCAAAGTAGAAACACCTATGGTCACTGACACACAAGTTAGATCACTGAAACAAAATTGAGTACACCTGCAATTTCCAATTAGCCTAATGGCATAAAGATAGTTACAAGAACATTCTCATTTTTGGACCAATGGGCTGTGTCTATCTGCAAGTCTGCATCATGGCTCCACATGAAAAAGAATTGCTAGAGGAATTGAAAAATCTGATTGTGAGACTTCACAAAGATGGAAAAGGATACAGGAACATCGGTGACCAACTAAAAATCAGTCAAAACGCAATTGCAGCAGTAATCAGGAGGTATAGAACGATACACAGTGCCAAAAATGACGCCACGGACAGTGCGCTACTTGCACAATCTAACTCTGAAAAACAGGCAAGTGCTTCAGATTTATCAGAAATTATCAATAGAAATTGGAGTTTATGTGACAGCTCAGACAGTGCTAAGGACATTGCATAATGTCAACTTCTATAGACAGCATCCAGGAAAAAAATCTTGCTTGCTCTTCGGCACAAAACTGCAAGATTAAACTTTGCTAAACAACCTGAAAAGCCTGATGAGTACTGGGAGCACATTCTTTGGTAAGATGACAAAGACCAAGATACAATTTTTCGGCTCAGATGGGGTGCAGCATGTTTGGTGTAAACCTGGTCAGGAATATTACAATGAATGCATAGTCCCAACAGTGTAGCACGGAGGTGGGAGTGTTAGGCTATGGGGCTGCATGACTGCAAAAGGTGTTGGGGAAATGACATTTATAGATGTCACCATAAATGCGTGGGATTTACCAATATACTGGCTGACAATGCGACTCCCAGTCTCCAGAAGTTTGGCAGAGGACGAATATTCCAGCATGATAATGATCTAAAGCACAATGTTAAAATCACAAAGGCGTTTCTAAAGGAGAAGAAAGTGAAAACTATGACCTGGCCAAGTATGTCGCCTGACTTTAGGGTATTGTAAAGAGAAAGGTAAAGGAACACAACCCCTCCAGCAAAGAGCAGCTAAAAAAAATCTCTGAAAAAGGGCAGAACATCTCTCCAGAAATTTGTACGACACTGGTTTCCTCCATGCCAAGGAGGATTGAGTCTGTCATCAAAAATAAAGGTGGACATGCAAAGTATTGAAAAAATAAAAGATTTGAATCTCAGTAATGAAAGGTGCACCGACTTTAGTTGCACTGAGTTCCTACTGTGGGGCCGGTATTTTTAATATAGTAAATCTAAACTGTTAGTTTTTAATTTTACATAAGAGCAAATACCCTACTGTAAAACTTAGAAGTAATTCAATTACTGTAAGATGATACTATTTTGAATCATTTGACATTTAAGTGATATTGCACTGGGGTGTACTCACTTCTGTTGTATACTGTACATAGTGAAAAGTGCCGAAGTCATGGATGATGTCTGCTTGATAATGTCATGGAGGCAACGATGATGAAGAAATGCCAAAAAAAAAGAAATGCTGAAGTAGGAGATAGGATTAAAACCATGACAGGGCAGTGTCTCATAGACAAGGGGTACTGAAAATTTCCTGTAAGATTTGGTGGTTGACGGTAACAAAAATGTAAAAAAAAAGTAGTGAGAAGTATCTTTAATTTTTGTAGTGAACATGTTAGTTTTTTAATGAAATTCTGAAAACCTAAAAATGTATTTTGTATGTAGTTGTAAATTTAATTGTATGATAGTAACAGCAAAGTTCCAAATAGATTTTAGCTAATATTTTGCTGTTAAAGGGACATAAAATATATGTACCATGCACAAGCAACTGCAAATCACAAATAAAAAGGTTTTTTTTATTCCAAACCACCATGGGCGAGATTACATTTGCGGCGCAGGCTTCGGCCTAACTGCTGAATCCCGCGCCGCCTGTAATTTCACCTCACACATCGGGGAATCACATTTACGGCACCAGCAGTTCATAAAGTGCCGTAGGTCGGATAAACTAGCGATGTCCAGAAATGTGCGCAAATACACATTTCTGGAGTCGCCAGTGATTTAGGGCACGTTAGAAACTGCCGGTACCTAAGAAAATTGAAATAGAAAGTTAAATCTCCCCTAAAAGTCTAACCCACCTCCCAAAAATAAACCCGACACGTAAAACCCCTATATCCGTCATCACCCCCATATCGGAAATAATAATAAATGTATTAACCCCTAAACCAACAACCCCCCACAACGCAATATGCCTAATTAAACTATTAACCCCTAATCCACCATTCACCCACATTACGATCTACCTAATATATGTATTAACCCCTAAATCCGCCAACCCCAACATCGCAAACTACCTAATAAGTGTTTTAACCCCTAATCCGCCATTCACCCACATTGCAATCTACTTAATAAAAGTATTAACCCCTAATCCACCAACCGCCCACAACGCAAAGTACCTATTAAAACGATTAACCCCTAATCCGCCAAACCCACATCGCAACAAACCTAATAAATCTATAAACCCCTAATCCGCCAAACCCCCACAATGCAAATAGCTAATTAAATTACTAAGCCCCCTAACCTAACACTCCCTAAATTAACCTCAATTAGCTAAATGAAAACAAAATGAAGTTACAATTAAAATAAAAAAGATAACATTACTTAAAAATAAAAAACTAAGATTAAATTAATCTAAGATTACAAAAAATAAAGAAGGTCCTCTTCCAATCGGTGAAGTTTTCTTCCATCACGGCGACGTCTTCTATCTTCATCCAGGACCAAGCTGACGTGGAGCAGAGATTAGATGAGCGTGGAACAGAAGACCGGCGACCGCTGAGCCATCGAGCGCGGAGATCCTCTTCGTACGATCACCGCCGCACACTGAGGATTGAATTAAAGGTACGAGTTTAAATATGTCATACCTTGCATTCCTATTGGCTGATTTGAATCTTCAAATTCAAATCAGCCAATAGGATGAGAGCTACTGAAATCCTATTGTTTAATAGTTTTATTGCGTTGTGTGGGTTTGGCGGTTCAGGGGTTAATAGTTTTATTAGGTTTATTGTGTTGTGGGTTAATGGTGGATTAGGGGTTAATAGTTTTATTAGGCTTATTGCGTTGTGGGTTAATGGCGGATTAGGGGTTAATAGTTTAATTAGGTTCATTGCAATGTAGGTTAATGGCGGATTAGGGGTTAATACAGTTTATTAGTTTTTGCGGTGAGGGTTGGCGGTTGACAGGTAGATAGATATTGCACATGCGTTAGGTGTTTGTTAATATTTTCAGCGAGTTACGGGAGTTACGGTTCTTTCATATTCAGCGCAAGGCTTGCTGTGCCTGCCTATGTGTGGTGAGGTGAAAAATGTCTCCATTTTCGCCATGTAAGTCCTTGCGCAGAATATTTTATACCGATTTGCGATGCGGTTTTATGTCAGCTTATGGGAGTAAAAATTGCGGGCGACCGGTGAAATATATGCGACACATTTATATGCGGCGCCGTATATGTGATACCAAAACCATGTAAAAATCTGCGTCGCTGGCTTTTGCGGGGGACGCTGCATAAGTAATCTTGCCCCATGTGTCTGCACATGGTACCAGTCTCTGTACTAATACTTAAGGTGATTGATAGGTATGCTCTGTAAACTGCATAGAATATAGTTACCAATCAACTCATGTGTGCATATGTCAAACACATGCAAATGGCACCAATATAAAGAAAGCCCCCGCATGCTTTGTTCCCTTAAATGGACATGAAAGTCAAAACTCACCTAAGACAGAGGGTATAATTTAGTTCTGTGATCAAAATTATTTTGTTCTCTTTGTATCTTTGTTAAACTGCATACCTAGGTAGTGTCAGGAGGATACAAGTGTTTGAGCACTACATGTATAGAATTGTTATTACATTGCAGACACTGCAGCCCTATAGTACTCAAGACTTGCACTCCCCTAAGCCAACCCAAGTATGATCTTCAACAAAAGATACCAAGAGAATAAAGTAAACTGGAAGCTCTTTTTTAGTTGTATCTCTGTCTGAAGAATTCAAGTTTAATTTTACGTCCCTTTACTGTCAGGAGGTAAAGTTTACAACTGCTTTAAATTATGTTAAAGTCTACTATACTTATAAATCTTCTAACACTGGTATTGGAGTGGTCTCCGGCAGTTCAGCACGCTTTGGGCAGTATGGGGGCATGACCTGGCATTTATGGCTGGGGTTTAGCTGACAAGAGGCACAGCAAGACAGATTTCTGTATTCACATATGAACTACTGTTGTCGTTAAAGCGACAGTCTACATCATCATTTTTATTGTTTAAAAAGATAGATAATCCCTTTTTTTTGTATAACCAACACAGTTTTATTAATATTCTTTTTACCTCTGAGATAACCTAGTATCTAAGCCTCTGCTGACTGCCCCCTTTTTCAGTTCTTTTGACAGACTTGCATTTTAGCCAATTAGTGCCTTCTCATAAGTAACTCGACAGGCATGAGCATAATGGTATCTATATGGCACACATGAACTAACACCCTCTAGCTGTGAAAACCTGTCAAATGCATTCAGATAAGAGGTGGCCTTCAAGGGCTTAGAAATTAGCATATGAACCTACCTAGGTTTAGCTTTCAACTAAGAATACCAAGAGAACAAAGCAATTGGAAATTTGTTTAAAATTGCGTGCCCTATCTGAATCATAAAAGTTTAATTTTGACTAGACTTTAAGTTACAAAGGAGGTAATTAATTATACAGAATGCCTCCCAAAGAAACTTTATGCATATTCAATGATGCACACTTTTTTATAAATAACTTTTTAATATTCTTTATAACTAATACAATTTTATTATGCTTTTAAAATATTGTGATTTACCCAAATCCTTGGCCGTTAAGCCGAGCTTTGTTGGCAGTCCATGATGAATACCAGCCTGTGTACTGGTCTTGATTGGAACAAATTATCTGGTCTGCACTCACAGCTCCTGATTCAAAGCCAAGAGGCTTGTGATAAGGGCATTCTGGAAAACAATATAGTTTATAAATGAGCATATTTGCCATTTGCAGTGTTCTTAAATAATCTAGTAATTAAAAATGCAGTACATTTCAAGTTCACTATAATCTTCATTAAAATTCAAACATGTTTGATTGCCTTTTTTTTTGCAAAACTTAGGCTAGGCTTAAAGGCTACATCACTAAAGATGTCCTAGCCCAACTTTATATCATGTGTTTATAAATGCAAAGTTCTATGAATCTTACTATCTAAAGGATCTCACCTGGCATACAGTCAAGCACCATTACTCCATTTGATGATACGGTAGACCCTCCTCCTTGGCAATCACACTTGCAGGCTTTACCACGCCACTGTGAAAAAACATAATTTATGTAAGAATTTACCTAATAAATTAATTTCTTTCATATTGTCAAGAGTCCATGAGCTAGTGACGTATGGGATATACATTCCTACCAGGAGGGGCAAAGTTTCCCAAACCTCAAAATGCCTATAAATACACCCCCACCACACCCACAATTCAGTTTAACGAATAGCCAAGAAGTGGGGTGATAAGAAAGGAGCGAAAGGAATTGGAATAATTGTGCTTTATACAAAAAATCATAACCACCATAAAAAGGGTGGGTCTCATGGACTCTTGCCAATATGAAAGAAATGAATTTATCAGGTAAATTCTTACATAAATTATGTTTTCTTTCATGTAATTGGCAAGAGTCCATGAGCTAGTGACGTATGGGATAGCAAATACCCAAGATGTGGAACTCCAACGCAAGAGTCACTAGAGAGGGAGGGATAAAAATAAAGACAGTCAATTCCGCTGAAAAATTAATCCACAACCCAAATCAAAAGTTTTAATCTTAATAATGAAAAAAACTGAAATTATAAGCAGAAGAATCAAACTGAAACAGCTGCCTGAAGTACTTTTCTACCAAAAACTGCTTCTGAAGAAGAAAAAAACATCAAAATGGTAGAATTTAGTAAAAATATGCAAAGAAGATCAAGTTGCTGCTTTGCAAATCTGATCAACAGAAGCTTCATTCTTAAAAGCCCACGAAGTAGAAACTGACTTGGTAGAATGAGCTGTAATCCTCTGAGGCGGGGATTTACTCGACTCCAAATAGGCATGATGAATCAAAAGCTTTAACCAAAAAGCCAAGGAAATAGATGCCTTCTGACCTTTCCTAGAACCAGAAAAGATAACAAATAGACTAAAAGTCTTCCTGAAATCTTTAGTAGCTTCAACATAATATTTCAAAGCCCTTACCACATCCAAAGAATGTAAAGATCTCTCCAGAGAATTCTTAGGGTTATGACACAAAGAAGGGACAACAATTTCTCGACTAATGTTGTGGGAGTTCACAACTTTAGGTAAAAATTTAAACGAAGTTCGCATTCCGTCTTATCCTGATGAAAAATCAGAAAAGGAGATTCACAAGAAAGAGCAGATAATTCAGAAACTCTTCTAGCAGAAGAGATAGCAAAAAGGAACAACACTTTCCAAGAAAGTAGTTTAATATCCAAAGAATGCATAGGCTCAAAAGGAGGAGCCTGTAAAGCCTTCAAAACCAAATTAAGACTCCAAGGAGGAGAGATTGATTTAATGACAGGCTTGATACGAACCAAAGCCTGAAAAAAACAATGAATATCAGGAAGATTAGCAATTTTTCTGTGGAACAGAACAGAAAGAGCAGAGATTTGTCCTTTCAATGAACTTGCAGACAAACCCTTATTTAAGCCATCCTGAAGAAACTGTAAAATTCTAGGAATTCTAAAAGAATGCCAAGAGAATTTATGAGAAGAGCACCATGAAATGTAAGTCTTCCAAACTCGATAATAAATCTTTCTAGACACAGATTTACGAGCCTGCAACATAGTATTAATCACTGAGTCAGAGAAACCTCTATGACTAAGCACTAAGCATTCAATCTCCATACCTTCAAATTTAATGATTTGATATCCTGATGGAAAAACGGGCCTTGAGATAGAAGGTCTGGCCTTAACGGAAGTGGCCAAGGTTGGCAACTGGACATCCAAATAAGATCCGCATACCAAAACCTGTGTTTCCATGCTGGAGCCACCAGCAATACAAACGAACGCTCCATTATGATTTTGGAAATCACTCTTGGAAGAAGAACTAGGTGGAAAAATATAAGCAGGTTGATAATTCCAAGGAAATGTCAACACATCCACTGCTTCCGCCTGAGGTTCCTTGGACCTGGAAAGATACCTGGGAAGTTTCCTGTTTAGATGAGAAGCCATCAGATCTATTTCTGGAAGCCCCCACATCTGAACAAACTGAAAAAACACATCTGGGTGAAGAGACCACTCTCCCGGATGTAAAGTCTGACGACTGAGATAATCCGCTTCCCAATTGTCTATACCTGGGATATGGGCCGCAGAGATTAGACAGGAGCTGGATTCCGCCCAAGCAAGTATCCGAGATACTTCTTTCATAGCCTGAGGACTGTGAGTCCCACCCTGATGATTGACATATGCCACGGTTGTGACATTGTCTGTCTGAAAACAAATAAACTGTTCTCTCTTTAGTAGAGGCCAAAACTGAAGAGCTCTGAAAATCGCACAAAGTTCCAAAATATTAATTGGTAATCTCGCCTCTTGAGATTTCCAAACCCCCTGCACTGTCAGAGATCCCCAGACAGCTCCCCAACCTGAAAGACTCGCATCTGTTGTGATCACAGTCCAGGTTGGACGAACAAAAGAGGCCCCTTGAACTAAACAAAGGTGATCTAACCAAGTCAGAGATAGTTGAACATTGGGATTTAAGGATATTAATTGTGATATCTTTGTATAATCCCTGCACCATTGGCTCAGCATACAAAGCTGAAAAGGTCTCATGAGAAAACGAGCAAAGGGGATCGCATCCGATGCTGCAGCCATGAGACCTAAAACCTCCATGCACATAGCTACTGAAGGGAATGATTGAAACTGAAGGTTCTGACAAGCTGAAACCAATTTCAGACGTCTTTTGTCTGTTAGAGACAAAGTCATGGATACTGAATCTATTTGGAATCCTAAAAAGGTTACCCTTGTCTGAGGAATCAAGGAACTTTTTGGTAAATTGATCATCCAACCATGTCTTTGAAGAAACACTAGTTAATTTGTGTGAGATTCTGCAGAATGTAAAGACTGAGCAAGTACCAAGATATCATCCAAATAAGGAAACACTGCAATACCCCGCTCTCTGATTACAGAGAGTAGGGCACCGAGAACCTTTGAAAAGATCCTTGGATCTGTTGCTAGGCCAAAAGGAAGAGCAACAAATTGGTAATGCTTGTCTAGAAAAGAGAATCTCAGGAACTGATAGTGATCTGGATGAATCGGAATATGAAGATATGCATCCTGTAAGTCTATTGTGGACATATAATGCCCTTGCTGAACAAATGGCAGAATAGTCCTTATAGTCACCATCTTGAATGTTGGTATTCTTACATAACGATTCAAAATTTTTAGATCCAGAACTGGTCTGAAGGAATTCTTCTTTGAAACAATGAACAGATTTGAATAAAACCCCAGACCCCATTCCTGAAAAGGAACTGGCACAATTACCCCAGATAACTCCAGGTCTGAAACACACTTCAGGAAAGCCTGAGCCTTTACTGGGTTCACTGGAATGCGTGAGAGAAAGAAACTTCTCACTGGCGGTCTTACTTTGAAACCTATTCTGTACCCTTGAGAAACAATGTTCTGAATCCAATGATTTTGGATTAATTTGATCCAAACATCCTTGTAAAATCTTAGTCTGCCCCCTACCAACTGAGCTGGAATGAGGGCACCTTCATGCGGACTTGGGGGCTGATTTAGATTTTTTTAAATGGCTTGGATTTATTCCAGACTGGAGAAGGCTTCCAATTGGAAACCGATCCCTTAGGGGAAGGGTCAGGTTTCTGTTCCTTATTTTGACTAAAGGAACGAAAACGGTTAGCAGCCCTAAATTTACCCTTAGATTTTTTATCCTGAGGCAAAAAAGCTTCCTTCCCCCCAGTGACAGTTGAAATAATAGAATCCAACTGAGAACCAAATAATTTATTACCTTGGAAAGAGAGAGATAGCAACGTTGATTTAGAAGTCATATCAGCATTCCAAGATTTAAGCCATAAAACTCTTCTAGCTAATATAGCTAAAGACATATATCTGACATCAATTCTAATGATATCAAAAATGGCATCACAAATTAAATTATTAGCATGTTGAATTAGCTTAACAATGCTATACACATTATGATCTGGTACTTGTTGTGCTAAAGTTTCCAACCAAAAAGTTGAAGCAGCAGCATCATCAGCCAAAGAAATAGCAGGCCTAAGAAGATGACCTGAACATAAATAAGCCTTCCTTAGATAAGATTCAAGTTTCCTATCTAATGGATCTTTAAAAGAAGTACTATCTGCCGTAGGACTAGTAGTACGTTTAGCAAGAGTAGAGATGGCCCCATCAACTTTGGGGATCTTTTCCCAAAACTCCAATCTATCAGTCGGCAAAGGATACAGTTTCTTAAACCTTGAAGAAGGAGTAAAAGTACCCAGTCTATTCCATTCCCTAGAAATTACATCTGAAATAGCATCATGAACTGGAAAAACCTCTGGAATAACTACATGAGGTTTTAAAAACCGAATTTAAACGTTTACTGGTTTTAATATCAAGAGGACTAGTCTCCTCCATATCTATTGCAATCAACACCTCTTTTAATAAGGAACGAATATACTCCATTTTAAATAAGTATGAAGATTTTTCAGTGTCAATATCTGAGGCAGAATCTTCTGAACCAGATAGATCCTCATCAGAGATAGATAAATCAGAATGCTGTCGGTTATTTAAAAATTAATCAATTTTATGAGAAGTTTTAAAAGACCTTTTACGTTTATTAGAAGGTGGTATGACAGACAAAGCCTTCTGAATGGAATTAGAAACATATTCTCTCACATTAACAGGAATATCCTGAACATTAGATTTTGAAGGAACAACAACAGGTAATGAATTACTACTAATGGAAATATTGTCTGCATTTGAAAGTTTATCATGACAACTAGCACAAACTACAGCCGGAGGAACAGTTACCACAAGTTTACAACAAATGCACTTAGCTTTGGTAGAACCGACATCATGCAGCAGGATTCCAGTAGTAGATTCTGAGACAGATTGAGACATCTTGCAATATGTAATAGAAAAAAATAACATATAAAGCAAAATTATCAATTTCCTTATATGACAGTTTCAGGAATGAGAAAAAATGCAAACAAAATAAGCCTCTGGAAACCAGAAGCAAAATGAAATGACTTAAATAATGTCAAAAATCTGGCGCCAAGTATGACGCCAACAACTGACAAAATATTTTTTGTCGCCAAGAACGTCTGCAACAAACACGAGCGTCATAGATGACGCAACTACGTGAAAACTCTCGGCTCCAACTAAGATGCCGGAAATGACGAAATTATGTCAACAAACGTAATTCTCGAGCCAAAAAAGTCTCGCACCAAGAATGACGCAATAAATTATAGCATTTTGCGCTCCCGCGAGCCTAACAGCCCGCAATTTAGAAAAGAGAGTCAATTTGAAAAATTTCAGGTAAGAAAAATTGGGTTTTTTTTTTGTTTTGTTTTTTATATGCATTTCCCAAAATGAAACTGACAGTCTGTAAGAAGGAAATATACTGATTAACCTGAATCATGGCAAATATAAGTACAAAACATATATTTAGAACTTTACATATAAAGTGCCAAACCATAGCTGAGAGTGTCTTAAATAAAAGAAAACATACTTACCAAAAGACACTCATCTACATAAAGTAGATAGCCAAACCAGTACTGAAACGAGAATCAGTAGAGGTAATGGTATATAAGAGTATATCGTTGATCTGAAAAGGGAGGTAGGAGATGAATCTCTACGACCGATAACAGAGAACCTATGAAATAGATCCCTGTTAGGATGACCATTGTATTCAATAGGTAATACTCCCTTCACATCCCTCTGTCATTCACTGCACTCTGAGAGGAACCCGGCTTCAGCATGCTGAGAAGCGCATATCAACGTAGAAATCTAGCACAAACTTACTTCACCACCTCCATAGGAAGCAAAGTTTGTAAAACTGAATTGTGGGTGTGGTGGGGGTGTATTTATAGGCATTTTGAGGTTTGGGAAACTTTGCCCCTCCTGGTAGGAATGTACAGGGAGTGCAGAATTATTAGGCAAGTTGTATTTTTGAGGATTAATTTTATTATTGAACAACAACCATGTTCTCAATGAACCCAAAAAACTAATTAATATCAAAGCTGAATAGTTTTGGAAGTAGTTTTTAGTTTGTTTTTAGTTATAGCTATTTTAGGGGGATATCTGTGTGTGCAGGTGACTATTACTGTGCATAATTATTAGGCAACTTAACAAAAAACAAATATAAACCCATTTCAATTATTTATTTTTACCAGTGAAACCAATATAACATCTCAACATTCACAAATATACATTTCTGACATTCAAAAACAAAACAAAAACAAATCAGTGACCAATATAGCCACCTTTCTTTGCAAGGACACTCAAAAGCCTGCCATCCATGGATTCTGTCAGTGTTTTGATCTGTTCACCATCAACATTGCGTGCAGCAGCAACCACAGCCTCCCAGACACTGTTCAGAGAGGTGTACTGTTTTCCCTCCTTGTAAATCTCACATTTGATGATGGACCACAGGTTCTCAATGGGGTTCAGATCAGGTGAACAAGGAGGCCATGTCATTAGATTTTCTTCTTTAATACCCTTTCTTGCCAGCCACGCTGTGGAGTACTTGGACGCGTGTGATGGAGCATTGTCCTGCATGAAAATCATGTTTTTCTTGAAGGATGCAGACTTCTTCCTGTACCACTGCTTGAAGAAGGTGTCTTCCAGAAACTGGCAGTAGGACTGGGAGTTGAGCTTGACTCCATCCTCAACCCGAAAAGGCCCCACAAGCTCATCTTTGATGATACCAGCCCAAACCAGTACTCCACCTCCACCTTGCTGGCGTCTGAGTCGGACTGGAGCTCTCTGCCCTTTACCAATCCAGCCACGGGCCCATCCATCTGGCCCATCAAGACTCACTCTCATTTCATCAGTCCATAAAACCTTAGAAAAATCAGTCTTGAGATATTTCTTGGCCCAGTCTTGACGTTTCAGCTTGTGCGTCTTGTTCAGTGGTGGTCGTCTTTCAGCCTTTCTTACCTTGGCCATGTCTGAGTATTGCACACCTTGTGCTTTTGGGCACTCCAGTGATGTTGCAGCTCTGAAATATGGCCAAACTGGTGGCAAGTGGCATCTTGGCAGCTGCACGCTTGACTTTTCTCAGTTCATGGGCAGTTATTTTGCGCCTTGGTTTTTCCACACGCTTCTTGCGACCCTGTTGACTATTTTGAATGAAATGCTTGATTGTTCGATGATCACGCTTCAGAAGCTTTGCAATTTTAAGAGTGCTGCATCCCTCTGCAAGATATCTCACTATTTTGACTTTTCTGAGCCTGTCAAGTCCTTCTTTTGACCCATTTTGCCAAAGGAAAGGAAGTTGCCTAATAATTATGCACACCTGATATAGGGTGTTGATGTCATTAGACCACACCCCTTCTCATTACAGAGATGCACATCACCTAATATGCTTAATTGGTAGTAGGCTTTCGAGCCTATACAGCTTGGAGTAAGACAACATGCATAAAGAGGATGATGTGGTCAAAATACTAATTTGCCTAATAATTCTGCACTCCCTGTATATCCCATACGTCACTAGCTCATGGACTCTTGCCAATTACATGAAAGAAACATAATCACATTTTGAAATGTACCTGGACTTTCAGAAGAATTTTGAAACTAGAACTACATATATAATAACAAAAAAAATAAAAAATACAGACTTTCTACTATTTTCAATTAGGTTTTTATACAAGATATATTTTGTGAAAAACGTAATATAAGGTAAATCTACAGGCACATCACAGGGAAGGGTTTGCTCAAGTTGTTAACAGCACACTATGAACTTTGTCTAATTATAGCACTTTTACACAGTTTGTAGCCTACCCTTAAAGGGACAGTCTACACCAGAATGTTTATTGTTTTAAAAGATAGATAATCCCTTTATTACCCATTCCCCAGTTTTGCATAATCAACAGTTATATTAATATACTTTTAACCTCTGTGATTATCTTGTATCTAAGCCTCTGCAAACTGCCCCTTTATTTCAGTTCTTTTGACAGACTTGCAGTTTAGCCAATCAGTGCCTGCTGCCAAATAACTTCACGTGCATGAGCACAGTGTTATCTATATGAAATACATGAACTAACACCCTCTAGTGGTGAAAAACTGTTAAAATGCATTCTGAAAAGAGGTGGCCTTCAAGGTCTAAGAAATTAGCGCATGAACCTCCTAGGTTAAGATTTCAACTAATAATACCAGAGAACAAAGCAAAATTGGTGATAAAAATAAATTGTAAAATTGTTTAAAATTACATACCCTATCTGAATCATGAAAGTTTATTTTGGACTAGACTGTCCCTTTAAGAACATTGCTTTTGTATTGGTGTACTTGGAATTACTTATCCTTTCTTTGGGTTTTCATGACTACAGGCCATAAACTGATGCCATCAACAACTTTGCCTTGCTTTGGGAGAGCATCTTCTACATGTTTAACATATTTATCAGTGAAATTAGCAAAGGGCTACAGGGGAAGGTATGTCTGTTTGCAGGTGACACAAAAGGGGCTACAGGGGAAGGTATATCTGTTTGCAGATGACACAAGAAAGGCTACAGGGGAAGGGTATGTCTGTTTGCAGATGACACAAGAAAGGCTACAGGGGAAGGGTATGTCTGTTTGCAGATGACACAAGAAAGGCTACAGGGGAAGGGTATGTCTGTTTGCAGATGACACAAGAAAGGCTACAGGGGAAGGGTATGTCTGTTTGCAGATGACACAAGAAAGGCTACAGGGGAAGGTATGTCTGTTTGCAGATGACACAAAGGGGCTACAGGGGAAGGTATGTCTGTTTGCAGATGACACAAAAGGGGCTACAGGGGAAGGTATGTCTGTTTGCAGATGACACAAAAAAGACTACAGGGGAAAGGTATGTCTGTTTGCAGATGACACAAAAGGGGCTACAGGGGAAGGTATGTCTGTTTACAGATGACACAAAAGGGGCTACAGGGGAAGGTATGTCTGTTTGCAGATGACATGGAAAACGCTACAGGGGAAGGTATGTTTGTTTGCAGATGACACAAAAATTATATATAGCTGATGTTCTGTTTGGGTCAAATGAGAAGGGATATAAAAAAAAATGGAGAAATGGACAACTGAAATCAGCATCAGTCAACATCACAATGTGTAAAAATATGCATTAAGGAAATAAAAATGTAAAGGTTATTTACAGACTCAACATTTTCCTGATTGGTATTTGCAGTAGAAATAGTAAGGTTCTTATGTCACTTTATAGATCACTCATCTTGAGTATTGTGTGCAGTTCTGGAGGCCATATCTCCAGTAGGATATAAATAATCTTGAAATTGTTCAAATGACGGCTACCAAAATGGGGCATGGTATAAAAAATACAACTTCCAAAGAAAGGTTCAATTAATAAAATGTGTAGCTTAGAGCAGAGAATGGAAATAAGTGATATGACTTGTTGGGCCTATGGTTCTTATCTCCCATCAAATTCTGTTTCTCAGTGTTTCTTTATAAGCGTTATCTTTCTGTATATTCTAGGGGGATTAGCACGTTTTCATCCTATATGTCTTGATGAAGGGGGTTGTTTCTGTCAAACAAAACACAATAAAATATTAATAAAGATCTAAGAGTGTAGATGTTCTATATATTTAATTTTACAGCATTGGGATTTGTGTTACCTAGAATGTTTATTTCATGATTCCGATAGACCATACCATTTTAAACAACTTTACAGTTAACTTATATTATCTATTTTGCTTCATTCTCTTGATATCCTTTGATGAAGGAGCAGCAATGCACTTCTGGTTGCTAACTGAACACATTTAGTGAGCCAATGGAAAGAGGCATATATGTGCAGCTACCAATCAGCAGCCAGCTCACTGTAGGGCATTGCTGCTCCTAAGCCTACCTAGATATGCTTTTCAACAATAGATACCAAGAGAATAAAACTATTTTGGTACTGTAAGCAAATTGAATGAAAAGTTGTTTAAAATTGTATGCTCTGTCTGAATCAGGGAAGTTTAAGTTTGACTTTACTAACCCTTTAAGAAACATTTAGAGCATGAATAGAAGCGTATTGAAAAAGTTGTTGCACAGCATTCCTTACAGGCAAATGTATAGAGTGAGCTATAAAACAATGTGGTCTTGCTTGTTTGCATAAACATCATTATGTCAACAGATATAGTTGATTTATTATGTATATATTTCTTTCATGTAATTGGCAAGAGTCCATGAGTTAGTGATGTATGGGATATTGTCATGGTTTTTTCCCTGTTGTGTTTGCCATGTGCTGCTGGCAGCCATTTTACTCACCTCTCTTGACTATGGTGCATTGTGGGGGATGCTGCTCAATTCCTGCACTTCCTATTATGGCCAGACTGGTGTGCATCATCCATGTGAGACAGGATGCAGTCTCAGAATTGTGATTTCATCACTTATTATTTAAAGGGCCTCTGTTCAGTATGCTTTGCCTTTGCGTTGTCTCAGACTTGTTTGTGAGAGTTCCTGTGTATTACCTGGCTGCCTGACGTCCTTCCTGGTTCCTGATCCCTGGCATAATCCTGACTCTGCTGTTTTCCTTGTTCCTGATTCCGGCTTGTCTGACTATTCGCTTTGGCTCCTGACTCAGCTCGTCTGACTACCAGCTCTGGTTTTGATTCCTGGCTTATTATTTGACTTGGACTTTTTATTATTTTTTGCTATTAATAAAGGTGTGATTATTTTTGCACTTTTCGTCTCAGTCTGATTCCTGGCACCCTGACATTACGCAAAGGCCATGAATCCTGATGGTGCTAATAATCCACCTTTACCTGCCATCATTTCCAGGATGGATGTACAGTATCACTGCTTGGATCAATTTGCACTAGCCCTGCAAACCCTGCTGACTCGCACTGCACATTTGGACCAAAGTGTCCCGCAAGTTATGGCTGCTCCAATTTCCGCTGCTGCACCTATGCCTACCAGGAGCATGTCTGGTTCTGCACCTCTACCTCAGCGATATGGAGGCGATCCTATTCAATGCAGAGGGTTTTTGAACCAGGTGGGCATATACTTTGAGATGTTACCTCAGGTGTTTCCCTCTGATAGAGCTAAGGTGGGATTTCTCATCTCGTTACTCTCTGACACAGCTCTTGCCTGGGCTAATCCCTTGTGGGAGACTAATAAACCTGTGATTTCAAATTACCCTGAATTTGTGGCCAACTTTCGAAGGGTATTTGATTTTCCGGCTCGCTCCTCCTCTGCTGCTAAACGACTCATGTCCATTCAGCAAGGTACAAGATCTGTTGCTCAGTATGCTATTGAGTTCCGTACGCTTGCCGCAGAGGTAGGTTGGAACAATGAAGCCCTTGTTGCCGCCTTCTTTCATGGGGTCTCTGATGCGATTAAAGATGAAGTTGCTGCCAGAGATTTACCAGAGGATCTTGAGGCATTGGTGTCTTTTTTGATCCTAATTGACATCAGACTCAGAGAGAGGACCTCTTTCAAGGAGCCCTTGCGGAAGCCTCCTGTTCCATTGTCTCCTACGTGTTCGTTCCCACCCATGCCTCCTGGTCCCGAGTCACCAGGTACTGCTGAGCCGATGCAGCAGGTATTCCCGCGCCTCTCTGCGGCAGAGAGTGCCTTTAGTAGGAGGGAGGGGCTCTGCCTCTATTGTGGGTTACAGGGCCAACTTTTGATGTCTTGTCCTACACGGCCGGGAAACGCTCACACCTAAGGTCCTGTCGGGGGCAGACCTTGGGTGGTTTATCCTTGTCCCCGGAACCGCTTAAGGAGAAACCTTTGGTCACGGTTGTCCTTTCCTGGGCGGACTCCTCCATAGTCACCCAGGCTCTTGTTGACTCCGGTGCTGCGGGCTATTTCATTGACAGTGCTTTTGTATCAAAGCACTCCATTCCTATTTTGCCTCGGTCCGTTCCACTTGCTATTGAGGCCATTGATGGCAGGCCCCTTCAGCCCGCACTCGTTACTCACGAAACTGCTCCGTTGTCCATGACTGTTGGGACTCCATTTTGAAACCCTCCAGTTCCAGGTGATAAACTCTCCGCATTTTCCGGTTGTTCTGGGTTATTCCTGGCTCCAAAAGCACAATCCCAGTCTCGACTGGCGCAGGTCTGAAATTTTGCACTTCTTCAGTTTCTCAATTGCCAGAGGAGTACTGAGAATTCCTAGACGTGTTTGACAAGGTGCGTGCCAGTACGTTGCCTCCTCACCGGTCTTACGATTGTGCCATAGACCTGCAACCCAGAGCCATTCCTCCTCGGGGCCGGGTGTACCCTCTGTCTGTTGCAGAGAATTGTGCTATGGAGGAGTATGTTGCCGATGCTCTGTCGCGGGGGATCATCCGCAAATCCTGCTCTCCTGCAGGGGCTGGCTTCTTCTTTGTGAAGAAAAAGGGTGGCGAGTTAAGACCATGTATTGATTATAGGGGTCTTAATCGTCTTACCATTATGAATGCTTACCCTATTCCGCTTATTACGGAACTCTTTGACCGCCTCAAGGGAGCTACGGTCTTTACTAAACTTGATTTGAGAGGAGCGTACAATCTCGTTAGGATTAAGGAGGGCCAGGAATGGAAAACAGCATTTAACACCAGGAGCGGGCATTATGAGTATCTTGTAATGCCCTTTGGCCTATGTAATGCTCCTCCTGTTTTTCAGGAATTTATTAATGATGTCCTATGAGATATGTTGCAACAGTGTGTTGTGGTGTACTTAGACAACATCCTCATACACTCACCCACACTTGAGGCTCATCGTTCTGATGTTACACGGGTTCTTCAGAGACTATGTGAGAATGGCCTGTTTTGTAAACTCAAGAAATGTACCCTCTGTCTGTTGCAGAGAATATTTTGAATCGTTATGTAAGAGTACCAACTTTCAAAATGGTGACTATAAGAACTATTGTGCCTTTTGTTCAGCAAGGGCATTATACGTCCACAATAGACTTACAGGATGCTTATCTTCATATTCTGATTCATCCAGAACATTATCAGTTTCTGAGATTCTCTTTTCTAGACAAGCATTACTAGTTTGTCGCTCTTCCGTTTGGCCTAGCAACAGCTCCAAGAATCTTTTTGAAGGTTCTCGGTGCCCTACTCTCTGTAATCAAAGAACAGGGTATTGCTGTATTTCCTTATTTGGACGATATCTTGGTACTAGCTCAGTCTTTACATTCTGCAGAATCTCACACAAATCAACTAGTGTTGTTTCTTTAAAGACATGGTTGGAGGATCAATTTACCAAAAAGTTTTTTGATTCCTCAGACAAGGGTCACCTTTTTAGGTTTCTAGATAGATTCAGTGTCCATGACTCTGTCTCAGACAAGAGATGATTAAATTGGTTTCAGCTTGTCGAAACCTTCAGTCTCAGTCATTCCCTTCAGTGGCTATGTGCATGGAAGTTTTAGGTATCATGACTGCAGCATCGGACGCAATCCACTTTGCTCGTTTTTATATGAGACCTCTCCAGCTTTGTATGCTGAACCAATGGAGCAGGGATTATACAAAGATATCAATTAATATCCTTAAATCCAAATGTTCGACTCTCTCTGACTTGGTGGTTAGATCACCATCGTATAGTTAAAGGGGCCTCTTCTGTTCGCCCCAACCTGGATTGTGATCACAACAGATGCAAGTCTTTCAGGTTGGGGAGCTGTCTGGGGATCTCTGACAGCACAAGGGGTTTGGAAACCTCAAGAGGCGAGGTTACCAATCAATATTTTAGAACTCCGTGCTATCTTCAGGGCTCTTCAGGTGTGGCCTCTGTTGAAGAGAGAACTGTTCATTTGTTTTCAGACAGACAATATCACAACTGTGGCAAATGTCAATCATCAGGGTGGGACTCACAGTCCCCAAGCCATGAAAGAAGTACCTTGGATACTTGCTTGGGCGGAATCCAGCTCCTGTCTAATTTCTGCGGTTCATATCCCAGGTATAGACAATTGGGAAGCAGATTATCTCAGCCGTCAGACTTTACATCCGGGGGAGTGGTCGCTCGATCCAGATGTGTTTTCTCAGATTGTTCAGATGTGGGGTCTTCCAGAAATAGATCTGATGGCTTCCCATTTAAACAAGAAACTTCCCAGGTACCTGTCCAGGTCCAGGGATCCTGAGGCGGAAGCAGTGGATGCGTTAGCAGTTCCTTGGTGTTACCAACCTGCTTATATCTTCCCACCTCTAGTTCTTCTTCCAAAATCATCATGGAACAATCGTTTGTGTTTCTGGTAGATCCAGCATGGCCTCACAGGTTTTGGTATGTGGATCTTGTTTGGATGTCCAGCTGCCAACCTTGGCCACTTCCATTAAGGCCAGACCTTCTGTCTCAAGGTCCGTTTTTCCATCAGGATCTCAAATCATTAAATTTGAAGGTATGGAGATTGAACGCCTAATGCTTAGCCATAGAGGTTTATCTGACTCAGTAATTAATACTATGTTACAGGCTCGTAAATATGTTTCTAGGAAGATTAATTATCGAGTTTGGAAGACTTATATTTCATGGTGTTCTTCTCATAAATTCTCCTGGCATTCTTTTAGAATTCCTAGAATTTTAAAGTTTCTTCAGGATGGTTTGGATAAAGGTTTGTCTGCAAGTTCTTTAAAGGGACGAATCTCTGCTCTTTCTGTTTTATTTCACAGAAAGATTGCTAAGCTTCCTGATATTCACTGTTTTGTACAGGCTTTGGTCCGTATCAAGCCTGTCATTAAATCAATCTCTCCTCCTTGGAGTCTTAATTTGGTTTTGAAGGCCTTACAGGCTCCTCCTTTTGAGCCTATGAAATTCTTTGGTCATTAAACTACTTTATTGGAAATTGTTGTTCCTTTTGGCCATCTCTTCTGCTAGAAGAGTTTCTGAATTATCTGCTCTTTCTTGTGAATCTCCTTTTCTGATTTTCCATCAGGATAAGGCAGTTTTGTGGACTTCATTTAAATTCTTACTTAAGGTTGTGAATTCTAACAACATTAATAGAGAATTTGTTGTCCCTTCTTTGTGTCCTAATCCTAAGAATTCTTTGGAGAAATCCTTGCATTCTTTGGATGTGGTAAGAGCTTTGAAATATTATGTTGAAGCTACTAAAGATTTCAGGAAGACTTCTAGTCTATTTGTTATCTTTTCTGGTACTAGTAAAGGTCAGAAGGCTTCTGCCATTTCCTTGGCATCTTGGTTAAAGCTTTTGATTCATCAGGCTTATTCGGAGTCGGGTCAGGCCCCGCCTCAGAGAATTACAGCTCATTCTACTAGATCAGTCTCCACGTCGTGGGCTTTTAAGAATGAAGCTTCAGTTGATCAGATTTGCAAAGCAGCAACTTGGTCTTCTTTGCATACATTTACTAAATTCTACCGTTTTGATGTATTTGCTTCTTCGGAAGCAGTTTTTGGTAGAAAAGTTCTTCAGGCAGCTGTTTCAGTTTGATTCTTCTGATTATGTTTTAAGTTTTTTTCTTTCATTTATGAGAAAAACTTATTTGTGTGTATTTAATTTTCTCAGCAGAAAATGGCTGTTATTATTTTATCCCTCCCTCTCTAGTGACTCTTGCGTGGAGTTCAACATCTTGGGCAGTGGCGTCACTAGGGTTGGTGTCACCCGGTGCGGTAAGTCATGGTGTCACCCCCCCAGAAAGCAGACACACACAAAAACACAGGAAAATACACATACAAACACTCAGACACACTTAAAAACATACTCAGATGCACAAACAAACACTCGGAAACACACTCAGACACACACACAAAAACACACACACAAAAACACTGATTTAATTATAAAGCTCATGCCTAGAGCTGCTCCCTGGCTCAGCAGAACATCAAATGAAAGATAAACAAAGCACTCTAAAATATATCACTGAAGAAAATGTTTAGGTGTTCAAACTATGAAAATTCTGCTCTCTGACTCTGTTCCAAGTCTGTCAGTGCACAGCCCTGGGCCGTATGTCACTGAGCAGTGAGCACAGATAGGCAGGCAGGTTTAGGCAAGCAGCGCAACTTTGCAAGCCCCACAGCACATCCACAACATTCATAGTGAAATTGGGCAGGGGAGGAGCAAAGTACAAACAAGCAAAAGCAGCCGAGAAAACTATTTGTTGAAATTGCAGCACTGGCTCAAGGGGCAAAAAAATTGTGTGTCTACAACTTCCCCAGTCCCACTAATGTTCACAAATGCCAGCCTCTAATAAAATAATCTATGCATCTCAACATTGTATTTCTTTGAATTTCAATAAAATTGTAAAGTGTCACCCAGGTGCGGCCCGCACCCCCCGCACCCCCTAGTGACGCCACTGATCTTGGGTATTTCTATCCCATACGTCACTAGCTCATGGACTCTTGCCAATTACATGAAATAAAACATAATTTATGTAAGAACTTACCTGATAAATTCATTTCTTTCATATTGGCAAGAGTCCATGAGACCCACCCTTTTTATGGTGGTTATGTTTTTTTTGTATAAAGCACAATTATTTCCAAATTCCTTAGTTGATGCTTTTTACTCCTTTCTTTTTCACCCCACTACTTGAATTGTGGGTGTGGTGAGGGGTGTATTTATAGGCATTTTGAGGTTTGGGAAACTTTGCCCCTCCTGGTAGGATTGTATATCCCATACGTCACTAGCTCATGAACTCTTGCCAATATGAAAGAAATGAATTTATCAGGTAAGTTCTTACATAAATCAGGGTTGACTCCAAGGGGGGACATTGGTGGGCAATACCCACCCAAATGGAATGCTGTGCCCCCGCAAAAAATATTGATATGATCATACACTTTAAAAATAATAAATAAAATAATGAATTGTGATGTAATGCTGCATGCTGGGGGCGGAGTTAGCTGCCGAACTGTGAGGTTGCATCACGCATCTGCAAGGAGCTCCATGTCTTAACCTCTTATTTGGAATTGGAAGTTAATTAGAGACTTTTTGGACTTGTCTTTAACCCTATTAATTTTACCTAACTACCGTAAGTTACTCGTTCTCTTAAACAATAGACCATGATAAGAATATGAATGTATCACATAAATATAAGTCTATAAATGGCTACCGGCTTCTATCGATGCCTCAAAAGTGCACTGTGATCTTAGGCCGGGCCTAAATAATAATAGAAGTAAAATGGAAAGTTGTTTAAAATTGTATTCTCTATCTGGATCACGAAAGAAAATGTTTGGGTTTCATGTCCCTTTAATGGCTCTGTTTTAGTGCACTGCATAGGATTTAGACTTCATTCTTTTTCCTAGTGATTTAGCACATATTCTCCAAATGTTAATAGTGGGGGATAAGCCAGCCAGAAACTACACTTTCCTGCAGAATATGTAGGTCTGCTCTTATTTTGACTCTCATACATGCTTTGTAAATGCTTGCCCCCTCATGACAAAAAAATACCCCCCATTTCATTCGTTCTGGAGCCGACCCTGACATAAATTATGTTTTTTGAAAACCGACACAAGGATATTCTCAGCTCTATAGCTGAACAAAAAAAAATGAAATTACCAAATTATCATGGCAAAGTTAGCAAATGCAAAGTAATAGTTTTGTAATAAATACTTTTGCAAGACAGATATTGTTGAAATATATAATAGTGTAAAAAGCACATTAATCCGTTTAATGTCTCATCCAGTATTTAAAGAAGACACTGACCTTGAATGGTTATATTGCTCACTGGGCTTTGAGGACTAAAAGTCAGACCAAACTTTCAGCCAATAATTCACTGTCTTTATAGTTTTTCACTATAGGCAATACTGTTCACTACACGCCATACGCTGTACAGTATTGCTCAAAAGCCTACACTTGGCATAGTTTATAATATCCTGAAGACTGTTGGTTCTGCATACATTAAGGTGTTTACAAAAAGCAATTTCTGAATGATTAAATTAGCTATCTTTATATATGTGTCCTGATAAAGCTGTATCATAATATTCCAAATCACTAACATTACACTTTTGTATTTGCAGCAATTAGGGAGCATTTGATCAAACAGGGAAGCACCATTTTAAACCTCACTGGTCTGGTGATAATATATATATATATATATATATATATATATACTGTAGATTCAGGCAGACCTGTTACTTTCAATGGGAAACATTTTACAGCTCAATGGGATATCACAAATTCAGCCCCTTTGCTAGTGAATATGGTGAAGGCAATGGGTTGCTATTTCAGATACAATGCTGCCTCCTAGAACACTAGTTGTGTGTGTATCATTCATGAATACAGTGCAATACTGACAGATTACAAACATCATACAAGTGTCTATATGGAACTTGCTTCTAATTTTAAATCAAGTAAATCCAGTGAAAACATTTAGTTGTGGTTGTCAAATCACAGGTACTTAATAGCTACTAAGTACATTAAATATGACAAGCGTAAGTTCCCATTTCCACAAAGAATGTTCAATTTATTCTAGAAATGATTTCTAAATATTAAAGCTTAACACAGATATTATTCACTTTAGCTTCATAAATAATTAAATCTAATGAATCTGAGCTATATATTAGCATTTCAATGTCAGAAACTTGCACAATCGGCTAGGCTAATAAGAACTATACTTACTTCATTTGGCATGAATGCTGGTAAAGTAAAATGAAAAGAGAAAAAATATTTAATGAGATTTGACCTCATTGTTACACAAAATAATTCCACAAGATCATGAAATGTGTTTCTACGTATTATTATTCTGACATATTATTATTATACGATATGCTCATAATGAATTCTATAAAAACGACAAATCATAATCTTTTAAAATGATATGAGGAGTCTCTTCTTCTCAGAATGTAACGTTTACTAACACCCACCCATACTTACATATGCTACTAACATATTCTAAAATTGATTAGTCTAGTCTGCGGCTAAAAAGGTGCGTTAGCTACGCGTGCTTTTTTTCTCCCGCACCTTTTAAATACCGCTGGTATTTAGAGTTCACAGAATGGCTGCGTTAGGCTCCAAAAAGGGAGCGTATAGCATATTTACCGCCACTGAAACTCTAGATACCAGCGTTGCTTACGGACGCAGCCAGCTTCAAAAACGTGCTCGTGCACGATTCCCCCATAGGAAACAATGGGGCTGTTTGAGCTGAAAAAAAACCTAACACCTGCAAAAAAGCAGCGTTCAGCTCCTAACGCAGCTACATTGTTTTCTATGGGGAAACACTTCCTAAGTCTGCACCTAACACCCTAACATGTACCCCGAGTCTAAACACCCCTAACCTTACACTTATTAACCCCTAATCTGCCGCCCCCGCTATCGCTGACCCCTGCATATTATTATTAACTCCTAATCTGCCGCTCCGTATACCGCGGCTACCTACATTATACCTATGTACCCCTAATCTGCTGCCCCTAACACCGCCGACCCCTATATTATATTTATTAACCCCTAATCTGCCCCCAACAACGTCGCCGCCAGCTACCTACAATAATTAACCCCTAATCTGCCGACCGCACCTCACCGCTACTATAATAAAGTTATTAACCCCTAATCCGCCTCACTCCCGCCTCAATAACCCTATAATAAATAGTATTAACCCCTAATCTGCCCTCCCTAACATCGCCAACACCTAACTTAAATTATTAACCCCTAATCTGCCGACCGAATCTCGCCGCTGCTGTAATAAATGGATTAACCCCTAAAGCTAAGTCTAACCCTAACACTAACACCCCCCTAAGTTAAATATAATTTAAATCTAACGAAATAAATCCTATTAAATAAATTATTCCTATTTAAAGCTAAATACTTACCTGTAAAATAAACCCTAATATAGCTATAATATAAATTATAATTATATTATAGCTATTTTAGGATTAATATTTATTTTACAGGCAACTTTGTATTTATTTTAACCAGGTACAATAGCTATTAAATAGTTAAGAACTATTTAATAGATAAAATAGTTAAAATAATTACAAAATTACCTGTAAAATAAATCCTAACCTAAGTTACAATTAAACCTAACACTACACTATCAATAAATTAATTAATTAAAATACCTACAATTATCTACAATTAAACCTAACACTACTCTATCAATAAATTAATTAAATAAAATACCTACAAATAAATACAATTAAATAAACTAACTAAAGTACAAAAAATAAAAAATAACTGTTACAAAAAATAAAAAAATATTTACAAACATTAGAAAAATATTACAACAATTTTAAACTAATTACACCTACTCTAAGCCCCCTAATAAAATAACAAAGACCCCCAAAATAAAAAAATGCCCTACCCTATTCTAAATTAAAAAGTTCAAAGCTCTTTTACCTTACCAGCCCTGAAAAGGGCCCTTTGCGGGGCATGCCCCAAAGAATTCAGCTCTTTTGCATGGAAAAAAACACATACAATACCCCCCCCCAACATTACAACCCACCACCCACATACCTCTAATCTAACCCAAACCCCCCTTAAATAAACCTAACACTAAGCCCCTGAAGATCTCCCTACCTTGTCTTCACCTCACCGGGTCCCGATCTGTCCAGAAGAGCCTCCGATGTCTTGATCCAAGCCCAAGCGGGGGGCTGAAGAGTGACGTCCATCCTCGGGCTGAAGTCTGGATCCAAGCCTCGGCTGAAGAAATCCATCATCGGGCTGAAGTCGGAAGTCCATCATCGGGATTAAGTCTTCTATCAAGCAGCATCTTCAATCTTCTTTCTTCCGGAGCGGAGCGGAGCCAACTTCTTCCCAGCCGACGCGGATCCATCCTCTTCTAACGACGCCTACTCGCCGAATGACGGTTCCTTTAAATGATGTCCGATCAGCCAATAGAATGCGAGCTCAATCTGATTGGCTGATTGGATCAGCTAATCGGATTGAACTTGAATCTGATTGGCTGATTCCATCAGCCAATCAGAATATTCCTACCTTAATTCCGATTGGCTGATAGAATCCTATCAGCCAATCGGAATTCGAGGGACGCCATCTTGGATGACGTCATTTAAAGGAACCGTCATTCGGCGAGTAGGCGTCGTTAGAAGAGGATGGATCCACGTCGGCTGGGAAGAAGATGGCTCCGCTCCGGAAGAAAGAAGATTGCTGCTTGATAGAAGACTTCATCCCGATGATGGACTTCCGACTTCAGCCCGATGATGGATTTCTTCAGCCGCCACTTGGATCCAGACTTCATCCCGAGGATGGACGTCACTCTTCAGCCCCCCGCTTGGGCTTGGATCAAGACATCGGAGGCTCTTCTGGACAGATCGGGACCCGGTGAGGTGAAGACAAGGTAGGGAGATCTTCAGGGGCTTAGTGTTAGGTTTATTTAAGGGGGGTTTGCGTTAGATTAGGGGTATGTGGGTGGTGGGTTTTAATGTTGTGGGGGGGTATTGTATGTGTTTTTTTCCATGCAAAAGAGCTGAATTCTTTGGGGCATGCCCCGCAAAGGGCCCTTTTCAGGGCTGGTAAGGTAAAAGAGCTTTGAACTTTTTTAATTTAGAATAGGGTAGGGCATTTTTTTATTTTGGGGGTCTTTGTTATTTTATTAGGGGGCTTAGAGTAGGTGTAATTAGTTTAAAATTGTTGTAATATTTTTCTAATGTTTGTAAATATTTTTTTATTTTTTGTAACTTAGTTCTTTTTTATTTTTTGTACTTTAGTTAGTTTATTTAATTGTATTTATTTGTAGGTATTTTATTTAATTAATTTATTGATAGTGTAGTGTTAGGTTTAATTGTAGATAATTGTAGGTATTTTATTTAATTAATTTATTGATAGTGTAGTGTTAGGTTTAATTGTAACTTAGGTTAGGATTTATTTTACAGGTAATTTTGTAATTATTTTAACTATTTTAGCTATTAAATAGTTCTTAACTATTTAATAGCTATTGTACCTGGTTAAAATAAATACAAAGTTGCCTGTAAAATAAATATTAATCCTAAAATAGCTACAATATAATTATAATTTATATTGTAGCTATATTAGGGTTTATTTTACAGGTAAGTATTTAGATTTAAATAGGAATAATTTATTTAATAAGAGTTAATTTATTTCGTTAGATTTAAATTATATTTAATTTAGGGGGGTGTTAGGGTTATGGTTAGAATGAGCTTTAGAGCTTTTGGAGTAGCGGTGAGCTCCGATCGGCAGATTTGGGGTTAATACTTGAAGTTAGGTGTCGGCGATGTTAGGGAGGGCAGATTAGGGGTTAATACTATTTATTATAGGGTTATTGAGGCGGGAGTGAGGCGGATTAGGGGTTAATAACTTTATTATAATAGCGGCGCGGTCTGGTCGGCAGATTAGGGGTTAATAATTGTAGGTAGGTAGCGGCGACGTTGGGGGCGGCATATTAGGGGTTAATAAATATAATATAGGGGTCGGCGGTGTTAGGGGCAGCAGATTAGGGGTTCATAGGGATAACGTAGGTGGCAGCGGTGTGCGGTCGGCAGATTAGGGGTTAAAAAATTTTAATAGAGTGGCGGCGATGTGGGGGGACCTCGGTTTAGGGGTACATAGGTAGTTTATGGGTGTTAGTGTACTTTAGAGCACAGTAGTTAAGAGCTTTATAAACCGGCGTTAGCCCAGAAAGCTCTTAACTACTGACTTTTTTCTGCGGCTGGAGTCTTGTCGTTAGATTTCTAATGCTCACTTCAGCCACGACTCTAAATACCGGCGTTAGAAAGATCCCATTGAAAAGAAAGGATACGCAATTGACGTAAGGGGATCTGCGGTATGGAAAAGTCGCGGCTGGAAAGTGAGCTTTAGACCCTTTCCTGACTGACTCTAAATACCAGAGGGCTGTAAAAACCAGCGTTAGGAGCCTCTAACGCTGGTTTAGACGGCTACCGCCCAACTCTAAATCTAGCCGTTAGTTAACTAAAAAGAAGGTTTCTGGTAGTTCATGAAAACATAAATAGTTCTGTTCTTTCTATTGTTCACTAAAGGGGCAATACGTTTTATTAATTTGACAGATATAAATTGCATCATGGGGGAAACTGTATCTATGCCCCTGTTTATCTACAACAGAATCCTCTTAGAGGGTCAATTCTTTAGAAAAACTAATCTGATTATTTTATTAATGGTAATTTTTGTAGACAAATAAGTTTCTAAAGATTTTTGAGAAACAACATAATGGCCCCACCATTATATTTTATCCTCTGTTGCACCTCTCTATCAAGCTCCTAGATTCACTCTGCACAGTTTCCAGGATTAAACCTTACCTTAAAGGGACAGTCTACTCTGGAATTGTTATTGTTTAAAAAGATAGATAATCCCTTTATTACCCATTACCCAGTTTTGCATAACTAACAGTTATATTAATATTCTTTTTATTTCTGTGATTACCTTGTATCTAAGCCTCTGCAGACTGCCCCCTTATTTCAGTTCTTTTGACAGACTTGGATTTTGGTGCAGCGGCGGCAGGGCCTATAACAGCCAGTCTACACATAGGCTTGTGCAGAATCTAACTACTCAGAATCACAGAGTAGCATGTATATTATTACTATTACTTACTACTGAGTTACTTTTTGCACCAGGGCCCTCTGTTAAGCAGTTCTGCTTTTGTGTGAGTGCACACGTCATATGTAGGTATACCCCACAGGTCCTGTGCACAGTACAAATGACCACTGAAACAGTATTAGATTTTACTAAAATATTTTTTTGGTTATTAACATATTTTATATAATTTAAAAAAAAACTACTAACTGAAATTAAAATACACTGATACTATAACCCTGCACTGACATACATTTAGTAAAGCTTTCTCTTTTGGTCATTTATTCAGTACACTCTCACAAAACAAGGATACTCAAATTATTTCCTTTCATTGTACAGTATATTCATTTTTTATATATTTTATGCAATTATTATATCCCTTATATGGAACTACAGAATATGCGGCGACATTGCACCAGAAAGGAAGACAATAAAAGTTATGTTCCTCAATAACATCCTTCTTAATTTAAAATATGTTCCTTGTTAACACCAGACCTTTTGTAGATGTGTCATTGTCAACATCTAGTGAAGAAACATCTTCCCCAGGTTTAGCACCATGAGCTGCTGTGAGAAAAGGGGAATTT
Organism: Bombina bombina; assembly: GCF_027579735.1. NCBI lineage: Eukaryota > Metazoa > Chordata > Amphibia > Anura > Bombinatoridae > Bombina > Bombina bombina. The sequence continues at coordinate 308,666,652 of NC_069501.1, read as the reverse complement.
ATTGCTGGTTAAAATATTAAATAGAGAGAAATCAGCCAAGTCAAAACTTTTAAAGGGACATGAAACCCCAAATTGTTCAAGGCAGAGCATACTTTTTTTTAAAAAAACTTTCCAATTTACTTCTATTATAAATTTTGCTTCATTCTTCTGGAATCTTTTGTTGAAGGAGCAACAATACACTACTGGGTGCTAGCTTAACATGTCTGTAAGCCAATGACAATATATATATGTGCAGCCACCAATCAACAGCTAGCTCCTGAATCTACCTAGGTATGCTTTTCAACAAAGGATAACGAAATAACTAAGCAAATTAGATCATAAATGTAAATTGGAAAGTTGATTAAAATTGTGTGCTCTATCTGAATCATGAAGGAAAAATTCTGGGTTTTATATTCCTTTAAGTATCAGGAATTCTACTGCAATCATAATCATGACAATGTATCTAGTTGGACATATTTTGGTGCTTGATAGATCAACATAAATAGTCTTGAGGAAAAACAAACAGCTGCAAAAAGTTGTGGATATATCAAACATTACTCATAAGCAATTGTAGCTGCAGAAGAGCCCAACAGAATTCATGCAAGGATCTGTAGTCTCATTAAATAAAATATTGGAAATGCATCCGAATATTCCCTTTGTTAATCATAGCCTATTAATACCCTAATATGCTTATGTTTAATATCCCCTGCTGTTTGCTAGGATAACTTATACCATGTTAAATAAAATATACAGGGCAGATGGATGTGTTTTTTTTCTATTGATCAAATATGCTTTCAACAAATGAAAATGTCTTTTTAAAAATCTGGAATAGAATGTTCATATAATTATTTGTATTCCATATGAACAAAATATAGACCCAGATTTTTTTGATTTTTTAAATTAAATATTTTCTCCTACTCTGGCTCTTTTTAGTTTTAAATAAAAAAAAACAAAATCAACAACAAATCATTAATTTAGATTCAAAAACATGGAATCAATGAAATATAAAGAAAAATATTGGTACTGTGTTAGCCAGCGTACTAGAGGATGGCGCTCAATTAATTCTGCTTATCATAGCAGAACTAAAAGCAACATAAGGTCAGATGAGTTCAATTTCCACTAGGTCTTTATAATGACTTAAATCTTAAGTAGATTTTAGTCTTTAATTCCTTCCTATCAGTATATTCTACACGTCATGTGAACTTTTGTTTTGGTTTGTAAATGCTTATGATACATCTGCAACTATGGTGTTTTGGTTGAGCTTGAAACATATACATGGTAAATCATTTTTATACTTTTTGTTTCAATTTTTAATTGCCATTCTATCAATCAATATTATTATTATTCTTTATTTATAAAGCGCCAACAGATTCCGCAGCGCTGTTCATAGGTAACAAAAATAAATATAATATAAGAAATAATATAATATAAGAAAACAAATTATTATTTCAAGATTAGTTGATAGTCATATTAAACTAGCCATTTTATTTTTCCATTTTTTTTAAATTTAGTTCCACACAATAAAAGGAAAGTGCCTACGTCATGTGCTCAAGATCTACCAATAGCTACGGTTTAGGATTGTCTCTGCCAGCAAAAAATCATAACTTGTACTGCCCCTTTTCTGGTAGTAATATTCCTAAAACCAGGACTATTGTTAAAGGGCCAGTAAACCTAGCAAATAATGTTATAGAATTCTGCACATCTACCAATGCTACAGTTGCATATAGACAAACAATTCATAAAGTTATATAAATTCTTAGAAATAGATGTGTCCAGAAAGTTGTACAAAACCCTTAAAGGGACATAAAACACCAAATTCTTCTTCAAGGGTTTAGACTAGAGCGTACAATTTGAAACTACTTTGCAGTTTACTTCTTTTATCAAATGTCCTTTGTTGTTTTGTTTTTATTGGTATACTTTGATGAAAAGCAGGAATGTAAGCTCAGGGGCATGCACGTGTCTGCAGCATTATATGTCAGCAGTTTTGCAAGAATGTTATACATTATCAAGAGCACTAGATGACAGCACTATTTCCTGACAAGTAGTGCTTCAGACATGTGCACGCCATCTATCTAGATATATCCCTTCAATAAAGAATAACATGAGAATTAACAAATTTGGTAATAGAAGTAAATTGGAAACATTTTTTTAAAACTGTCTGAAACCTGAAGGAACAAATTTGTGTTTCATGTCCCTTTAAAGACACGGGTATTTTTTTATTTAAAAGAATGTATTTATATATATATATTTATTAACTGCTTTATCCAAATGTATACCGGCTCTATCCCTAGCAAAGCAGCAGGAGTTGCACCTATTATCACAAAACATGCATACTGCAGTATGCAACAGCTATTTTCCACTAGTTTCAATTTAATCCTTTTTTTTTCAAACTGTTCTTTCTAAACATGAATATTTTATTTACTTGAACATAGTTAGAATAGCTCTAACATTTTAACAAGCAATAAAATATAGACACATAACAGCAGCTTTATTCAAATCATACATAATGCTAGCATAACATAAGTATACCCTAAAACTTCTAAAAACAAATCATACTTTCTTGTACATATAATTACAGTATACAAATTATATATTAGTGTTGCTTCTGACCTTGCTTGCTGTATAATAAAAAGCATCCTTACCTTGAAACCATAAGAGAACAGCAAGCAGAAGATTTCCTCTTTGGAGCTGCATATCTCCCTAGTTTACCTTTTAAGAATAATATCTCTCTAGCGTGCTGCAGAGCTCTTCATGGGAGTGAGATTAACTTAAGCTTTGCCTCATTAAGCCCCTTATGCTTAGTTTGTTAGCATTATGTGAAGGACCATGAAGTCATTGAAAACATTATTGCAGTTCTACAAGTAGCCTTACACCAGCGATACAGTCATTGAGCTCAGTTAAGAGGGTCACTGATGGTAATTTTGTTCTCAATGAGAAAATAACAGAACAAAAAAAAAAATAGATACATTTACTTTATTTGTGTACTGTGGAAGTGTGTGATACTTTATGTGCTGTATATACATTGTATTTAAAATAAATAAAATTAGTTTACACAACATATGTAATTTTGGTATTGGAAGCAGTAAAATAAAAAATAAAAATATTTAAATATATTCAACTAATTTATTTGGTTCTTACTGGAATTGTACATTCATCCTCCTTTAACAAGGGCTGGTTTTATATCATCACACAAGTAAAGTCACATGACAGTCAACATTAAACTTTCATTATTTCAAGAGACTATGGTCACTGGTGATAAAAGGGACCAGTAGCAGACCTACTTAACAAAGGTGCCGTTTTTTAGATAATTCAGTAATAATACACAAGTTGCTATGTATAATGATTTTGTGAATAGCTAGATAGACCTGTAACCTGCACTAATAAAAGGCTCCCCTGCATTAAGATTGTACATATTCTGCACAAGCCTATGTAAAGACTGGCTGCTATGGGCCTCCCCTCAGCACTTGGGCCCCTGGTGGAACTGCACCTGCTGCACCAATAGTAGCTCCGCTTCTTAAAGGTACACTGAAGTCAAGATTAAACATTCATGAATCTGATAGAGCAGTTTTAACTTGAGACTTTCCAATTTACTTCCTTTATCAAATTGTGCACCATCTTTTTATATGCACACTTTTGGATGCACAAGCTAACAATGAATATGTGCAAGAGTTCACAGTGTTTACATACATTAATCTGTGATTGGTTGATGGCTGTCACATGATACAGGGAATAAAAAAAATCTGTGTTTTTTTGGACCTGTGTTTGCAGAATATAGACTAGTTTTAAACTTTGGAAGCTGGAGGCCATTCTTTAGTTATTGAATTTGGGGCTTGGTAAACCTCCTCCGTTTGCTTCAGAGATATCAGTGTTGTGTCCATACCTGCAAACATGATACAGGGAGACGGCCAATTTAGCCCCTTCGACGCACATGACAAGCTATAGCTTGACCTGCACATTGCAGCTTGCAGGAGCAAGGCAAGACTTTTCATCATTCAGGGGGATCACTGTTAAATCTCCTGTTGGTGGTCTAGTGGGTGGCACTACCAGGCTTCATGGGAGTGCTGGTGAGGTCACCATGGGGCTGAGCCTGGAAGATCAGTGTAGCTGCTAGAAAGCTGGACGGGGGGAGGTTCTTCAAAGAGCTCAATCTCAGCTCTCCAATAGCAGTTACAAACTTCCAAGACCCCTCATTTGAATCTTTCAAATGATGGTGATCTTGGAGCAGTACAACACAGTAGATGTTTTAAAATTAAAGTAAAATAAAACACATGGGAATGTGCTTGGGAATGGGATAGTATATACATAATAAACAAATCTAGTATGTCTAGAGAGACCCCCAATAAAGTTAATTTTCTAGTAGACAAAATTCATTTATTTTTTAAAAGAGGAACTTCTCTTGTAAAAAAGATATGAATGTTGTCTGTATAGTCAGGTGATCACTGTAATAACAACTTGCAAGAAAAAATGTGCTTTTATTTCTGTACTGCACAATGAGGCCTCTCTAATCTATATTATAATCCCCAAAAGCCCTTATGGGCCCCTATTTCCCATGGGGCTACCCTTGATGACAATGTAGTAAGGTGATCACAGTTACAGCAGTTGTTGCTATTTTCAATATTATTTACTAAAATCTATGTAAAAATTATACATATTTTTTACAGTTTTTGTCGCAGCTTTCTCACATGACATGAATTACAAATATAATAATGACATTTTGTGAAACTGCTGGGTCTGCTGAAAAAAAAATATAATTAGTTTTGGTCACTCACTGAAATTTGACTTGCAATAGGGTTTAAATGTAGTTGGCTCTGCACTTGGGTCTAAAAAAGGCTTGGCAGCGAAAGGGTTCATAGGTGGCTCTACCATTAGGGCAAGTAGGTGGTCACCTAAGGGCCTCACAGTGGACCTATCTTCATATAGGGACTTTTTAAATGTGTGGCATGTGCATGGCATGTCGATGAGTAAAATAAAATCACTGATGGATAGTTGACATAGAAGCATAGGAAGTGCCTGTGAGCTCTTTCCCTGACTTTCTGACGGTTACTATTGTTTACCTGGGGGCTACATATTTCAAAATTCAGTGCTGCAAAAGGAGAGGTGTGGTTGAGGGGTTATATTGCGCAACCTCCTACCCTGCATGTATGAATGCCACCCCTGTTGTCTCCTTAATGTCTGAAAGCATTTTTAATATTTTAATAAAAAAATGCATTGTTTACACTTCTTATTGCAGGTATTTTACGTCATGATATATGCACAAAAAATAGTATAGTTTGAATTTGCTGGGTTTGCTGGAAAAAAAAAAGGCGTAGAGTAGGTCCTAGAGTAGCATCTAAAAACTGCAAAACAGCTCAGCACAGGGGTAGAAATGGCTACTTTTTTCACCTACTTTTGTGAGCACTTTCCAATCTGTGTGATATTGGTTATATTACTGTGTTGCACTATTGTCCATTTTTGTCCTTGAGGTTACTGGTTACTTCTGAGTGCCCGCCCATTAAAGTGATTATCCAGAGAGCGATCTGAGATTGCTGGAACTCTTCCATGAGACGGCACCACTATTGTATATAACTTTGTGTGAGTTGTTTTAAAGTCAAGTCATTAGCAACTGTCTTTTTCCTGCTTGTTTGTGGTCGGTTTCCGCCAGTCTCTAACCACTCTGCTTGACTGGTAAAGTCCGCCTAGCTCAGGATCCTATTTTGTGGACTACTGAGCAGGTTCTGACAAGTTCCATAGCATTATTATGCGTTTTATTATGCAAACTGGCAAGTGATAATCATTTACTTTAGGTTTAAAAAAACGTTTACTTTAAAAAGCAGTGCAACACTTAACTCACAACTTGTCATATGAATGTAATGTGTACACTTTCTGCACTTTGCATTAAAAGTATAGTATGCACTAAAAAGTTTTGTCCGTGTAAAAATCCATGTAACACCAGATTGTACATTACTCTTTGTGCTGAGTTAATGCACCCTGCGCTATCAATCGCTCTCTATTTGTAATTTACCCCATATGGGACAAAGTGACCTGTGCGGCCTGTGGTCTTCAAATCTACAGTATATGTATTTGATAAAGGTTGAATTACTAAACCTTCCAAACAAATATCAATTGCCTATGCTACTGAACAAATACATCTCTAGCAAACATCTCTACAGGTGGCCTATATTTCTTGAATAACAAAGTGCAGCACCAGCAGGCGATTAATCAGTAGTTCATTTGTATCAATGCAGTGATAAACAAAGCAAACCCTTATGTCCTAGGCATTCAGCCAACTTGTTGGAGAAAAATAGTTTTAAGCTTTAGGAACTGATATGCAACATAAAACCATTTTTTTATGAGAAAACAAAACTTTTTCTTTCATGTAATTGGCAAGAGTCCATGAGCTAGTGACATATGGGATATACAATCCTACTAGGAGGGGCAAAGTTTCCCAAACCTCAAAATGCCTATAAATACACCCCTCACCACACCCACAATTCAGTTTTACAAACTTTGCCTCCTATGGAGGTGGTGAAGTAAGTTTGTGCTAAGATTTCTACGTTGACATGCGCTTCTCAGCATTTTGAAGCCTGATTCCTCTCAGAGTACAGTGAATGTCAGAGGATGTGAAGGGAGTATATCCTATTGAATACAATGGTCATCCTAACGGGGATCTATTTCATAGGTTCTCTGTTATCGGTCTTAGAGATTCATTTCCTACCTCCCTTTTCAGATTGACGATATACTCTAATATTCCATTACCTCTACTGATAACCGTTTCAGTACTGGTTTGGCTATCTGCTATATGTGGATGGGTGTCTTTTTGGTAACTATGTTTTCATTACTTAAGACACTCTCAGCTATGGTTTGGCACTTTATGTATTTATATAAAGTTCTAAATATATGTATTGTACTTATATTTGCCATGATTCAGGTTTTCAGTATATTTCCTTTTGCAGACTGTCAGTTTCATATCTGAGAAATGCATTTTTTAGAAAAATGTATTTCTTACCTGGGGTTTAGTCTCTTTTTTCAATTGACTGTTTTTTAAATTCGCGGGCAGAATAAGGCTCGCAAGGACGCAAAATGCCAAAGTTTATTGCGTTATTCTTGGCGCGAGATTTTTTTGGCACAAAGTTATGTTCGTTGACGCAAATTTGTCATTTCCGGCGTCTTAGTTGATGCCGAGTCTTTCACAAGGTTGCGTCATCTGTGACGCGAGTGTGTCATTTCCGGACGTTATTGGCGCCAAAAAATCTGTTTGTGTGCGTCATACTTGGTGCCAAATAGTTTCATTATTTAAAACCCCAATTCTATATGCCTCTTGCCTTTTTTTCTATCAGAGAGCTATGCTGTTTGCATTTTTTCCCATTCCTGAAACTGCCATATAAGGAAATTGATAATTTTGCTTTATATGTTGTTTTTTCTCTTACATTTGCAAGATGTCTCAATCTGATCCTGTCTCAGAAATCACTGTTGGAATCCTGCTGCCTGATAACAGTTCTACCAAAGCTAAGTGCATTTGTTGTAAACTTGTGGAGGTTATTTCTCCAGCTGTGGTTTGTAATAGTTGTCATGATAAACTTGTACATGCAGAGAATGTATCCATCAGTAGTAGTTCATTACCTGTTGCTGTTCCCTTAACATTTAATGCGCAGGATATACCTGTAAATTTAAAAGAATTTATTTCTGATTCTATTCAGAAGGCTTTGTCTGCCATCCCGCCTTCTAATAAACGTAAAAGGTCTTTTAAAACTTCTCATAAAGTTGAAATTTCAAATGACCAGCAACATGCTGAATTATCCTGCTCTGATGAGGATCTATCTGGTTCAGAAGATCCTACCTCAGATATTGACACTGACACTTCTTCTTATTTATTTTAAAATGGAGTATATTTGTTCTTTGTTAAAATAAGTGTTGATTACATTGGATATGGAGGAAACTAGTCCTCTTGATATTAAAACTAGTAAACGTTTAAATTCTGTTTATAAACCTCCTGTGGTTACTCCAGAGGTTTTTCCAGTTCCTGATGCTATTTCTGATATGATTTCTAAGGAATGGAATAGGCCTGGTACTTCTTTTATTTCTTCTTCAAGGTTTAAAAAATTGTATCCTTTGCCAGCAGTTACTTTAGAGTTTTGGGAAAAGATCCCCAAAGTTGATGGGGCTATCTCTACTCTTGCTAAACGTACTACTATATCTTTTCATGTGACACACTGAAGACATGACACTTCGCTACAATGTAAAGTAGTGGGGGTACAGCCTGTATAACAGTATACATTTGCTGTCCCCTCAAAATAACTCAACACACAGCCATTATTAACTAAACCGTTGGCAACAAAAGTGAGTACACCCCTAAGTTGAAATGTCCAAATTGGGCCTAATTAGCCATTTTCACTCCCCGGTGTCATGTAACTCATTAGTGTTACAAGGTCTCAGGTGTGAATGGCGAGCAGGTGTGTTAAATTTCGTGTTAATCGCTCTCACACTCTCTCATACTGGTCACTGGAAGTTTAACATGGCACCTCATGGCAAAGAACTCTCTGAGGATCTGAAAAAAAGAATTGTTGCTCTACATAAAGATGACCTAGGCTATAAGAAGATTGCCAAGATCCTAAAACTGAGCAGCTGCACGGTGGGCAATGTGGTTATCTATTAATTTAAAATATCTCTACTTTCTACTAAATATAATATACTAAATCTCTATGGTGGTACCACTAAAACCAACACAGATAAATTGTGAAATAAACTCTATGAGAGGGCATCCACTATTTGTCAAACAGTTTATTTAGGAATCAATATATGTTAATAATAAGATAAATATTTACAGGTATATATATATATAAATCTATTTTACAGATAAACAGTCCAAAATTTAATTAATACAGGGCAACTCTTCTACACTAACCCCAATTGTGATATACTGCTACACAGAATATTATCCCAGAAATACTTAGCCAGATTCTCTGTGTCCAACATCATCCATCTTTTAGCAGGAGCAGGATAAAATAGAAGAGACAGAGGCTCTGGTGTTACAGTATTTTATAACCCAATTCAAAAGGGAGTGGCTTATCAAATGCCACTCAAAAAGACCAATGGGAGTGTCTATAGTTCAGAGAGAAAGGTGTACCTGGGGGAAGGGATCCCAATAACAGCTAAGTGAATATTCCAGTGATAAAATGTCACCACAGGCAAGACCATACAGCGGTTTCACAGGACAGATTCCACTCAGAACAGGCTTGCCATGGTCGACCAAAGAAGTTGAGTGCACATGCTCAGCATCATATCCAGAGGTTGTCTTTGGGAAATAAACGTATTAGTGCTGCCAGCATTGCTGCAGTGGTTGAAGGGGTGTCAGCCTGTCAGTGCTCAGACCATACGCAGCACACTACAAATTGGTCTGCATGGCTGTTGTCCCAGAAGGAAGCCTTTTCTAAAGATGATGCACAAGAAAGCCCGCAAAAAGTTTGCTGAAGACAAGCAGACTAAGGACATGAATTACTGGAACCATGTTCTGTTGTCCGATGAGACCAAGATAAACTTATTTGGTTCAGATGGTGTCAAGCGTGTGTGGTGGCAACCAGGTGAGGAGTACAAAGACAAGTGTGTCTTGCCTACAGTCAAGCATGGTGGTGGGAGTGTCATGGTTTGGGCCTGTATGAGTGCTGCCGGGACTGGGAAGCTACAGTTCATTGAGGGAACCATAAATGCCAGCATGTACTGACATACTGAAGCAGAGCATGATCCCCTCCCTTTGGAGACTGGGCGGCAGGGCAGTATTCTAACATAGAGTCACAGTAGTAGATGGCGCAGGTCTTTGGGAATTATGATCTCTCTGATAACAAAGAGAAAAAAGCTTGATGTGTATGTAAAAGCCAGTTACTAAGGGTGCAGTATTCTCACTCCATGAAAAGTTTCGGAAACTTTTCAACTGTTTTTATCTGTTTTATATTTGCTCTTGAAAAAGACGTGTATATACATTGAAACGCGTTGAGCCAATAAATATTTTTTACCTAAACCAGAACATCACCTTGGTTTTTTGATGTGACAGTGCCGAAAGTCCAATTTGGATGGAGTAAGTTATGACTTATTTTATTACCACAGATTCTGCATATCTTTTACTGGAATTTCTACTTTTACTCCCAGCTTACTAAAACTCTGTGGATCACTGTCATTAGACATCTGAGTGACATACTTCAGACAAGCGGATACTATGCAACTCATGGAGTGAGTATACTGCACCCTTATTAACTGGCTTTTACATACACATCAAGCCTTTTTCTCTTTGTTATCAGAGAGATCATAATTCCCAAATATCTGCAGTATCTACTACTTGGGGGGGTAGTTATCAAGCCGTCAACCTCAAATACGCTGCGTATTCCGCAGCGTATTTGTGGCGAGGCTGATACGCCTTAGTTATCAAAGGCTCGAGACAGGCAAAAGTAGAATTTTGTGACGTAAGCTTCGATCCGCCGGACTCAGTCCGACACAGATCGATTCTTACGTCACTCCAGATGTTCCGCACACAAGTGCGGCACAATCTCACTACTTTTGCTAGCTATCAAAAAACTAGCAGGTACGCTCGGCACTTTTACGGCCCAGCGTACCTGGTTTTCAAAGCGCCAGCCTGGAGGCGGCGGATCCCATAGGAATCAATGGGAGTCTGACCATAGCGAAAGTACAAGTTCGCTGCTGACAGACATCCCATTGATTTCTATGGGAGCTGTCTACACCTAACACCCTAACATGTACCCCGAGTCTAAACACCCCTAATCTGACCCCCCCCTACACCGCCGCAACTAAATAAAGTTATTACCCCCTAAACCGCCGCTCCCGGAGCCCACCGCAAGCTACTCTATACATATTAACCCCTAAACCGCCGCTCCCGGAGCCCACCGCAACTATAATAAATGTATTAACCCCTAACCCGCCGCTCCCTGAACCCGCCGCAACCTATATTAAATGTATTAACCCCTATCCTGCCCCCCCTACACCGTCGCCACCTATAATACATTTATTAACCCCTAATCTGCCCCCCCTACACCGTCGCCACCTATAATAAATTTATTAACCCCTATCCTGCCCCCCACTACGCCGCCGTCACTGTAATAAAATGATTAACCCCTAAACCTAACCCTAACCCTAACGCCCCCTAACTTAAATATTAATTAAATAAATCTAAATAAATTAACTCTTATTAACTAAATGAATCCTATTTAAAACTAAATACTTACCTTTAAAATAAACCCTAATATAGCTACAATATAAATAATAATTATATTCTAGCTATCTTAGGATTTATTTTTATTTTACAGGTACCTTTCAATTTATTTTAACCATGTACAATAACTATTAAATAGTTATTAACTATTTAATAGCTTACCTAGCTAAAATAAAGAGAAATGTACCTGTGAAATAAATCCTAACCTAAGTTACAATTACACCTAACACTACACTATACTTTAATAAATTATTCCTATTTAAAAATAAATACTTACCTGTAAAATAAACCCTAAGATAGCTACAATGTAATTAATAATTATATTATAGCTATCTTAGGATTTATATTTATTTTACAGGTAACTTTGTATTTATTTTAGCTAGTTAGAATAGTTATTAAATAGTTATTAACTATTTAATAACTACCTAGCTAAAAGAAATACAAAGTTACCTGTAAAATAAATATAAATCCTAAAATAGCTATAATATAATTATTAATTACATTGTAGCTATCTTAGGGTTTATTTTACAGGTAAGTATTTATTTTTAAATAGGAATAATTTATTAAAGTATAGTGTAGTGTTAGGTGTAATTGTAACTTAGGTTAGGATTTATTTCACAGGTACATTTCTCTTTATTTTAGCTAGGTAAGCTATTAAATAGTTAATAACTATTTAATAGTTATTGTACATGGTTAAAATAAATTGAAAGGTACCTGTAAAATAAAAATAAATCCTAAGATAGCTAGAATATAATTATTATTTATATTGTAGCTATATTAGGGTTTATTTTAAAGGTAAGTATTTAGTTTTAAATAGGATTCATTTAGTTAATAAGAGTTAATTTATTTAGATTTATTTAATTAATATTTAAGTTAGGGGGGCGTTATGGTTAGGGTTAGACTTAGGTTTAGGGGTTAATCATTTTATTACAGTGGCGGCGGCGTAGTGGGGGGCAGGATAGGGGTTAATAAATTTATTATAGGTTGCGGCGGGTTCATGGAGCGGCGGTTTAGGGGTTAAACTATTTATTTAGTTGCGGAGAGGTGCGGGATCAGCAGGATAGGGGTTAATAATTTTATAATAGAGGGCGACGGTATAGGGGGGGCAGGATAGGGGTTACTAGGTATAATGTAGGTGGCAGCGGTGTCTGGGAGCGGCGGTTTAGGGGTTAATACATTTATAAGAGTTGCGGCAGGGTCTAGGAGCGGCGGTTTAGGGGTTAATACATTTATAAGAGTTGCGGCAGGGTCTAGGAGCGGCGGTTTAGGGGTTAGTAACTTTATTTAGTTGCGGGGGGCTCCGGGGGCGCCGGTATAGGGGGCAGAACAGTGCAGTTTAGTGTGAGTGCTTAGTGACAGGCTAGCAATAAAGCTGGGAAAAAGCCGAAGGGCAGCGAGATCGGATGAGTGATAACTGTCACAGTCCGCTGCTCATCGCCCCGCGGCTTTTTGACAGCTTTATTTGATAACTTAGGCGAACGTATTCAAGGTCCGCGGCGGCGAAGGTAGGCGAGCTTAGGCGGACGTATTGGGCCGGCGAAGCCAGAAAAGTAGACGGCTTGATAACTAGCCCCCTTGGACTCTATCTTAACTACAGTCCCTGGGGAGAGACTGAAAGAAGGCAGCGGTCTAACCACAAGGAGAGTATTAGTTCTCAGTCCATTTGTAACAGACTGTGGTGTTTTTTCCATCTCACAAATCTGTACATTTTCTTTTGTATTGCAGTATTCCAACATGATAACGACCCAAAACACACCTCCAAGATGACCACTGCTTTGCTAAAGAAACTGAGGGTAAAGGTGATGGACTGGCCAAGCATGTGTCCAGACCTAGCGCAAGGTCTCTAACATCCACCAGCTCCATGATGTCATCATGGAGGAGTGGAAGAGGACTCCAGTGGCAACCTGTGAAGCTCTGGTGAACTACATGCCCAAGAGGGTTAAGGCAGTTCTGGAAAATAATGGTGGCCACACAAAATATTGGCACTTTAGGCCTAATTTAGACATTTCCACTTAGGGGTGGACTCACTTTTGTTGCCAATGGTTTAGACATTAATGGCTGTGTGTTGAGTTATTTTGAGGGGACAGCAAATTTAAACTGTTATATAGACTGTACACTCACTACTTTACATTGTAGCAATGGGTAATTTCTTCAGTTTTGTCACATGAAAAGATATAATAAAATATTTACAAAAATGTGAGGGGTGTACTCACTTTTGAGGGATACTGTATATACAGTATATATATATATATATATATATATAGAGAGAGAGAGAGAGAGAGAGAGAGAGAGAATGGGTCTAGCGCAAAGCTGGATACTGTCATACAAAGAAGTAAAAGGAATTGATAGAATATATCAATACACCCTCCAAGTAACTGTGTGTTACTATTGTGGATACTCTCAGTGACCGGGAATATTACACAAAGTGTCTAAAACAATAGATCAGATTGCTATAAATCAATACCCTATGGTAATAATGGACAGAGTATGCCAAAAACACAACAATAATAATAGACTTATAAATAAAAAGGTGGACACAGCAATCTAAGGGGAGCGGAAAGAAATGTATGCGTTACTCTGATGAAGAAGACTTTGATCTTCGAAATGCGTAAGGTTTTCGTGGTGGGCATCCCGGTTCTTACCTTGCGAGTTGCAGACAGAGTTTCTGCTCAAGCGTTATCCTTACTTTATTGTGATCCTTTTGTTTCTACTCTGTAATAAAATGGTATCAACCTATTTGTGTTTCCTCTGTCTTTCCCGGTAACTCTGGTGGGGAGTACGTGCAGCATACGACTCAAGCAATGAAATAGTTCTATGTTCTACGTTCTGGTAAAGTAGTTCTACTTCGGAGGTACAGCCTGCGGTGGTGTGACAGTGCGGTGGTGGGCCCACAATTATCAACGGCTTCCCGTGACATCGTTTTACTGACAGGCTCCTACTTACCTCATAAGACTGAGGTTCAAGCTTGTAAGTACAACTGACCAGAAGGGGAAGAAATTTAATACCTATTTGTGTGTACCTTCTATTATTATACGAGGGACTACATCTGACTGCATAAGATTTACACACTAAACACAGTCTGAAATATCAGTATCTCAGTGGACATTCCGGGAACCTGTGGGCTGAGTGATATATGCATACATTTCTTTCCTCTCCCCTTAGATTGCTGTGTCTACCTTTTTGTTTATAAGTCTATTATTATTGTTGTGTTTTTGGCGTACTCTGTCCATTATTACCATAGGGTATTGATTTATAACAATCTGATCCCTTGTTTTAGACACATTGGCGTATACTCAAACAGGTTTATACAGTCAGCGCTACAGGGGTATAAAGGCTCTTGGATTTATGGGATCTTCCTCTAGACTCCCAGACAAATAGCATACAGGTTTTTTTTTAGTATAGACCCAGGAGCCCCTATTCGGCTTATACCCACAGAAAAGAGATCACAAAAAAATGATATAAAATATAAGCGTTTTATTCTTCTAATTCAGTATAATAACAAAAACTTGTTCTTTAGATTGCAAAGACCAATATAAAAAAGGGGGCTTGATAGAGCAGAATATAAATAGTTAAAAATTATTAAATAGCCCAAGATAATCCGTATGGTTGGCCAACCTACTAAGTGTGGATTTAAAAATAAAAGCTCAAAGTTGTATTTACATATGTCACAATTTATAAAAGATAAATAAAACAAAAAGACGTATATGTATACACTGTCTAAGTATCAGTGCATTTATATGTTTCAATATGGTGTCTCTATAGAGCACAAAGCACTGTTACAAAGCAGTGTTACAAAAAAAGGCTTGTCACTTTCAAGCCCGATTCAGGCAATATTTTTAGAAAACCTTATACACAGTATTTCAGCTTAGTACTGGCTGACTAGTTTCTCCCTGTGTGATATCACATATGTTCACGGCCGTACTTGGTTTAGTAAATCACCTATTCGTTGCTTTGATGTTTCTTGGTATAACTTAGATATTTGCAGTCCTAACAAGTGCACTTGTTTTGGAGTACCTTTATTTGTCCGACCTTTTTTATAGGTCCTTCTGAGTCTTTGTAGAAAGTTCCATAGAGTACTTTACCAGTCTGCCGATACTGGAACCGTCAGTCTCTCTCTGCGTTCTCACCGCTGTATGCCCCAGACTCCGCGCCTTCTCCGGATAAGGCTGTGATTGGGTCTCTGTTGAGGTGTGCGTCCTGTTGAAACAGTGATTGACGGCTCTACGGCTGACTTTGTCTCTGGTTCGGTTTGTCGGGTAAGGAGTATTGCAACGCGTTTCCGCTGAAAAACTTCAGCCTTTGTCAAGCATATTCTCCGTAGTAACCCGTTGCCTTTAAATATCCCTCTCTCGCATCTGATTGGTTTATATATGTTTTCCTAAAAACGATCAGCTCATTTTGGTACATTGTTCTCTGAATCATATAATTCAACTTACGTGCTGGGTAAAGAAGTACTTTTGGTTTGAATGCCCCTTTTTTTGTTTGCTAGGTATCAATGTGGCTCTAAAATATTTAAATTATTTAAAATACCTTGATTTCAGTCTTTACATTTTTCCTATGGAAATTCAACTCGTGAGTGACTAGTACTATTTTACAACTTATCCTAAGATTTCATATTTGAACATTACATTAAAATTCTTTATCTGAGACTCCTTTTTTAAGATACTTATTATATTGGGCACTTTTTTTGCAAAGAAACAAAGTATATATTGAATGATATACACAAAATTGTATACATAAAAATAATGGGCAATTTTTGTAAAAAATAATGGTCATGCTCACAAAATAAAGAGTGATTTTTTTGCACTATTTAATTTAGACAGATTTGATCACACCACTTAAAAGAATGTAATGTATCTCCCGACATGTCGCCTAGATTTAGAATTTTGCGTTAGAAGGGGTGCGTTAGCTACGTGTCTTATTATTTTAACGCGCACTTTTTTTTTTTTTTTTTTTTTAAAAAGAGCTTTATTGAAGAGAAAAAGAAAATAACAGGTAACAATAAGCTGCCGTGATCATATACACAAAAAAGAAATACATACAAATATGTCACATCTGCAGTAGATTAACATCTATTACATTCTTCAATCCTGAGCATAAACATACGGCCTTCCCAACACGCAGGATGGGAAAACCTAAGCAAATAAAATTTTTCAAAACATTTTCTTGTTGTTAAGATCAAATATAGGAAATAAAAAGCCATCAAGGAGGGGATAGAGCGGTAAACCAATAATAGAACATAGGAACCCGTGACTCATGGGATTCCTAAAGTGTGAAGAGGGAAGAAAGAGAGAGAAGGAGAAAGAAGAAGGGAAAAAAAAGGGGGGGAGGGGGATGGAGGGAATGGGATAGGACATAACCATTGTTACAGTACCACAAACGTTCCATAATTATATGGTTCCATGCCAGAGGGCTAGGATAATCTCGTACTTGTCCAATTTATGGTTCTTCAGATAAATATATCTTTCCATAAGAAGCATCTCTTCCACCTGTAAATACCATTCACCTATTGTAGGGGGGCTTTGTGATTTCCATTTCTTGGGTATTCATTTCTTGGCGCTTGATATCATGATAAACATTAGGGCCAGATGGGCCCTTCCTTTGAGCCTTTGGTAACTCTAAAAAGAGTAAGAACTCAGGAGTATTCGGGATTGAAATGTTCAGGACCCCAGACATTTTAGTACTGACCTCCCTCCAAAAAAGTTCAAGGGCCGGGCATGACCACCAGATGTGAATTAGGGAGCCATGACCTCCGCAGCCCCTCCAGCACGAAGGGCTGACAGTTGGGAATATTTTATTCAGCCTAGTAGGAGGTTTAATTCTGTTGTGACCCAACTTATAGTACGGGAGCTTAGGGTGTTCAAATATTGGTGTTAGTGGGGAGTGTGGTGTGGAAATATGTGTGGACGTGGCGACAGTTGCGTCCCAATTAGTAAAAATTTCTTCCGTTAGATGGTATTGCAAAACCTTTTTAGGGCGCTGAGAAGAAGGAAGCCAAGCCAGTGAACTCATATTGTGTATCTTAAAGATCTGCCTGTCCAGGGTGATCCAACGCACACTGTTTTTAACGCTGGTATTACGAGTTTCAAAACAAGCTCCTAACGCGACTCCTAACGCGTATATTTTATACGCGTAATCACGCCCGCGTTAGACAGTCTCCCATAGAGATCAATGAGAAATCAGAAAAGCACACTTTTTTCAACTAACACTCGATCTCTCGAGAAATACGCACTGCTCGGTCATATGACCTTTACCACATAATGCACAATAAAAACAAAATGAAAATGTAATAACAACAATCACAAAACATAGCACACACGCATTACACATTCACAAGCAGGGAAAATCAAACATTGCACTAAACGAGGAATATATATATACCTTACGATCCGGAAAAAAGGAACAAAACAAAACGAAAAAAAAAATGCACACTCATACACAAGCAAAACACTCGCATTCAACATTACGGAATATTAGTACAAACAAACATTTACAAAACTTCACAAATACGACACCATCACAAATCAACATTTACATTTACACATAATACTATTGGACAATGTTATGGAAAACGATCACTATGACATCATCGTATTCTACACATTCCACAAATACTAACTCAATATGAGCATGCGCAAATTCACACAACTAATACACATTGCACACATACTAATTACTAACAAAGCACACCTGAACACAATTTACAAGGCAAACCGGTACATCATTAATTATTTACACAGGGTATATAAGAACGACACAAGCATGGCTTCTTTGACTGTGTTGCTGGTGGGTTTTTGGAGATTAGAGATTTAGTGAGTTATTGTGAGAGTTAGTGCGAGTTAGTGTTATTGGGAGAGTTAGTGTTTTTTTTTTTTTTTTTTTCAATTTTAAATGCTTTATTGGAACCCATTTTCAGACTTACAAACAAAAAAGAAGTAATACATTCTTCATTATTCACATTTACACATGTTCTTCTATAGTACCATCTATAGTTACAAACTGAATAGTATACAATTTAGCACCTATATCAAAGTTTAACATAATTTCCTGACAGAAAACTCATCTAATATCTTAAACATATCCTTCTTCTTATATCTAGCATATCCAAGAAAGGACATAAGGAAAATCAGAACAAGACCGAAATATGTTAATTATGCATTGATCTGGGGGGGGGGGGGGGAACAGGGAGAAAGGCAAAAAAAAAAAACCCACAACCCCCTACACACTTCGCCACTCTTCCTTCTCTCTCTTTCTCTAATTCTTTTACCATCCACCCCAACTTCGGGGGAATGATCCTGCTATAATGTTAATCATAACATATTCTGTATTCCTAAAAGGGGCCGTCAATTGGATTTGTGTGTTCAGAGGTAACGATAGGATAAACTTTCTCCATTTCTTAAAAAAAATTTCCTCTAGCGGACTAGCTAGCTCTCGTGAATCATATTGTTCCATCATGCACTGTTTAACTACTCCGTTCTTACACGCCACCAATTTAGGGGCTTTCGCCCCTTTCCAGTCCCTCAAAATTAGATTTCTAGTTATAAAAATTATGGTATTAATTAAATCATTCTATTTAACTCTGTCTGAGTATTTTACCAGAAAAAAAACATGGAATATTTGAATCTCAAATTCTATATCAAGCTTCCTCTTGATCCAATAGTTAATTTGTCTCCATAGTTGATTTACTTTAGGGCAGCTCCAAAAATAATGAGTAATGTCTGCTTCCTCTAAACTACACTTTGGGCAAACTACCGCCGTCTCATACCATCTAGATAGGTCTCTATTCGTTATATAAACTTTCCTAATCAACTTCAAATGTGACTCTCGCCAATTAGTTGGGACCCAGTATTTATAATTTAACTTCAAGGATTGAACAATTTCTTTTATCGTTAGATTTGGGAACTCTCTATGCCATTTATCTTTTATCACCTGTAAATGCTCTTCATCATTAAATGAATTAACTACCTTATAAATTATTGAAATTGATGTCTTACCATTTTCATATAGCTTAATGACATTATCTAGAACCCCCATAGACCAATTGGGATTATATTTGATTTGTAAGCTATTAATAAAATGGCGGATTTGTAGGAAAGCAAAAAAATCTTTCCTCGGGAGATCATAAATTCTAGCTAGATTTATAAATGAGTTGACTGACAGATCTTCCGACAAAAGTTGTCTAACAAACATTAACCCTTTCCTCTTCCACCGATGAAATACTACTTGTGAAAGACCCGGCTGAAATTCTGGGTTACCACCAATGCAGAGCAAATTTGTACAGTATGGGTTAACCTGTACTCTACGGCAAACCTGTTGCCATGCCTTTATGGTATTAATGAAAATTGTCATTTTTGCAATTTTCCTGGGGATTCTGTTCAAGGGGCAGTGTAAGAGTGATCCCAGCATAAATGGTTCAGCCATATAGTTTTCTAAACTACCAATAATCCCATAGTCTTGGGACGTAACCCAGTCCATTGCATATTTAAATGTAGTGACTAAATTGTAAATCTCTAGGTTTGGAAAATCTAACCCTGCCGCTAATCTATTAAGTTGTAATTTATCCAAACGAATCCGTGGCCTTTTCCCAGCCCAAATGAATTGTGTACAGTGTTTATAGAATTCTCTAATATCCTTTTTATATAGTAATATAGGAATATTCTGACATAAGTATAAAATTTTCGGAAATATAACGGCTTTGATTAGCATTATTCTAGCTGTTATGGGGATAGGGAGATTGGACCATGTTAACAGTTTTCTTTGACATTCCCTGAATACTCTGGGGTAATTTAACTCATAGCATTCCTTCATGCAATTAGACAGCATGATACCTAAATACTTAATCTGTACTTTTTCTTTAAAAGGTAATGGTCCTATCAGCTTCAATGGCTTCTTTAACCATAATAGTTCTGATTTCCCATAGTTGATCGTGTAGCCTGATATCTCACTAAATATCTGCGTTTCCTCCAATAGTAATGGTAAAGTTTTTTCAATATTACTTAGATATACTAATAGGTCATCTGCATAGAGAGAAAGCACCATTTTTTGGTCCCCAATAAGAATTCCTGACAGGCATTCTCTTAAACGCATTGCAAATGGCTCAATCGATAAGTTAAATAACAGAGGGGATAAAGGGCAACCCTGGCGGGTCCCTCTTTGTAGGCTGAATTTTTCAGACGTTAATCCATTAACTACCACTGCTGGATTTTTGTATAGAATTTTTATTAAGTTTATAATGTTGTCTTTAAATCCAAATTTTTCTAGTGTAGTGAATAAGTGATCCCAGCTGATGTAGTCAAAGGCTTTCTCAGCATCAACTGCTAAGATTGCCGCTTCCAACATCTCACACCCTGTACCATTCTTAATTTTGTTTTGCATATATTCTATTATCAGCATTGTTTTCCGAATGTTTTTGACAGGATTTCTCCCAGGCATAAAGCCCGTTTGGTTCTCATGAATAATATCTGATATATACGGTTTTAAACGATTCGCAATTATAGAAGTCAATAATTTATAATCTATGTTCAATAATGAAATTGGGCGATAGGATGCAGGATTTTCTGGATCTTTATCTTTTTTAAGTATGAGTGAAATGTTGGACGCGGCAAAGCCAGCAGAACATTGTTTCTGATATAAAAAATAGCTATTATATACATTATATAGGACTGGTGTTATTTCCTCTGTCAATATATGATAGAATTCCGCCGGTAATCTATCAGGGCCTGGTGCTTTATTACCTTTAAGCTTTTTTATCCCTTGTTCAATTTCATTTAGTGAGATTGGAGCATTGATACTTTCCATTATATCCTGTGATAATTTAGGTAAATTTATCTTCTCCCAAAATTTATTTTTAACCTCTAACTTGAGTGTCCCTGCTGTATATAGATTCTTGAAGAATTCTACAAAAATCTTCTGTATCTCTTTATTTGCAGTGGTTCTGACTGATCCTTGTTTAATTGCCCCTATATTATTTTTAACTCTACTTTTGGTTATAGCGGCTAAGTATTTAGCTGACCTTCCCCTAAAGCCACCGTATAGTGCTTTTAATCACATTTCTTCCTGTATCATGTTCTGCTTGAGGAGTAGGTCTCTCTGGGTCTTTAGATTTATATATTTCTCCCAAAGCATTCTCCTTGGCTGGGCTATATATGCGTTAAAACTATTCCTTACTGCATTGGAAAGCTGTTCCTGCTGTTGTTTATTTTTTTTCTTACTTTTGCAGAGATATGCCTTTACCTCTCCTCTTAATACCGCTTTGCCGCATTCCCAGAAAATTTCAGGCTTGTTTTCATATTCCCTATTATGCAATGCGTACTCTTGCCATCTGCTCTTCAACCAATTCTGAAAATTGGTATTTTTTGCTAAGTATTTAGGAAAGAATACGTCATTACTGGCTTGTTTTTGATAGGTTTTTCATTCTAAATTCAGTAGGATTACAGCATGGTCTGATATCTTAATATCACCTATTTCTGTCTTTACTTTCTTTCCCGTCATTGTATCCGCTATTAGAAACATATCTATCCTTGAGAACGTCTGATGTGATTTAGAGATACACGTAAAGGTTCTGTTATCTGGGTTTTGAAGCCTCCAAATGTCTTTTGTTCCAGTTTTATGGCAAAATGTCTGTAAAATTCGTGTTTCTCTATCTCTTCTAGCCCTGCATTTATTATTTAACCTATCTAAATTGGGAGAGAAAACCATATTGAAATCCCCCCCTATAATCAGCTCTTGATCTCTATATGCCATTAGTTTCCCTGCTAGTGTATCCCAAAATTGCCGGTCTATCTTATTCGGTCCATATAAGTTACACAAAATAAACAATTTTCTATCAATTTCAATTTGGACAATCACGAATCTACCTAACGGATCTATTATTTTTTTAATTATTTTATATGATAGTAGTTTATTTATTAATATTGCCACCCCCTTTTTCCTGTTATCAAAATCAGACGAAATCACTTCCCCTACCCATTTAATCTTTAATTTGATGGCTTCTTTCTCAGACAGATGTGTCTCTTGTAACATCACTATATGGGGTTTATATGATCCTAGCAGTTTTATAATTGATTTCCGTTTTATTGGGGATGATATTCCACCCACATTCCAGGAGGCTATTTTTAAATTCTCATTCATTTGCTCCAGTTAAGTTAATAGCGAGAGAGAGGCAGAGTGCGAGGGGGGAGGGGAAAAAAAAAAAAAAAAAAGGGGGAATATTTTTATATGGGAAAAGGTAATTTAATAAAGCAACAAAGCTCCCTTCCCCCCCCTCCCTGACCCCAGGCATGTTCAAAAATATTACATTTCATATATCCAGAAAAATAAAACCTCCTATACATAGTAAAACAAGGCATCAGCAACCGCAATTCAACTAACATATATAGTATTTCCATAAAAAAGAAAAACTGGAACCCCCCATAACCCCTTATATTTAGTTTGTGCTTCCTTAGTTTCTTTCTCCTTAAATCTATTTTTCTCTTATAGGTGATAGGACACTGCTTCAGTAGTGTGTTAAAAAACCGGGCCCCCTTAAGAGAGATTCCTATCGTGTACTTAACTACCCTCTGCTTCTGAAATAAAGTCTGCAGCATACGTTGTGCACTGTGGCATCTATTCATGTTCAGTCTGTACTTTATTAATTGATCCCTTTCTCTCTGCAGAATACCCTCGCTTCCTGGGGGGATTCAAGAGTTTTAGGTTCTCCATCTGTTAGTATAAGTAACTTGGCCGGATAAACTAGTCTAACGCTGAAGTTTGCTTTAATCAGCTGTGAGCAAAAAGGTGACATTAGTCTTCTTTTAGCCGCCGTTTCTGCAGAGAAATCTTGGAATAGCATTATTTATTTTGTTCTAACAAAACTGGAAATGATTTCCTGTAATTCCTCATCATACTAACTTTATCTGTGAATTTTAAAAATTTAACAATTATAGGCCTCGGTTGTAATGTACCGTCTGGGTTTCTGTGACTTATCCCCATTCTATGTATTCTTTCAATTTGTAGGGGTTGGGATTCTGAATACATATTCAAAGCTTTAGGGAGTGTATTGGTAATAAAATAAACTAAATCTTTAAAGTCAGCATTCTCAGGGACCCCAATGATCCTAATATTGTTGCGGCGTGCCCTGTCTTCTAAGTCTTCTATCTTTTTCTGCATAGTGTCTGAGTTAATCTGCAATCTGGAATTAATTTGCTCCATCTGGGTCATTCTGTCTTCTAAATCTGAGACCCTGTTTTCTACCTCTTCTATTCTTGCCGTGAACTGCCTAACTTCAGTCGATAAGGAATTAATATCATGTTTAATCTCCACTTTAAGGGCATCTAACTGCAGCGTAAATACTCTAGATATCTGGGCTACTATCTCAGCTGTATTGTTTGTAGGAGGTTGGGTTTCTGTGTCTATTTGCGGTGTATCGGTGCCTAACTCCGTATTTTTAGGGTTATTCTTCTTTTCTCTATGTCTCGGCGGCATGGCTGGAGAGCTCCCTTTAGAGGTCGCTATATATTTATCCATCAGGATGTATTATCAATTTAAAGGGAAGCAAGTGCAAACCAGTGTTCTAATAAACAAAATTTACAAGCAATAAAGTGAGAGAGAAAAAAAAACCAAAAAAAAAAACCCACACACCCAAAACAAAATAGATGCCACGTGAAAATATGTCTCTGTTTTTAGCAGAGCGAATCCTTTACAAATATATTTAAGATATGTATATCTCTTATGTGTATACTTTAATAAAACTAGGTGTAACTAAGTGAAATTCGTGTGATTACGGCCTATCTCCGAGATTTAGACCCAGGTAAGAGGTAATATAGTCTCAAATTAACCCTTTGTTGTATATATTTTAACTATATAGGCTGTGTAAACTATAGTTTAGGCAACCAGATGAACAAAAAATCCTTTACCGTGTTTCTAAATTGTAGTACTTATGCACTCCTGTCTAGCAACCCATATATCTATGTATGAATATCTGCCCAATCTGTTATTGTAGCCTTTATTGTTACCACTTCCCCCTCTCTAGCCTTTCCTCACTTAACCTCTAAGAAATAAAAATGTTACACAGGCAGAACTTTCTGTATCACAATTTTAACAAATTAATTATTTTTCACAGCAGGTCTGTATTTAACCCAGGTATTCTGTAAACCATTGAAAGTTTCCACATCTAGTCAGCGCAAGATACATCTAGCGCCCATTGGGCTTATGCTTACGCAGCGACTGACCCAGTAATGCTTACATACAGTAATAGTCAGACAAATTGCAAAAAAAATATCTAGCTCTCATATAAATTATTATCTCTTAACAGCTATAAATATGCTATTGTACATTTAGGCTACTCGATGGCTCAATGTTATTATCTTCTATTATAACTATTTCTTTCTGCATCAGTTTCACCATCCTTATAATCAATGAGGATTATGCATATCAGTCACAGTAACAAAGAGTAGCCAACGGGGAAAAGTAAGCAGGTGGAAAACAATAACCACAAAAAAAAAAAAAAAAAGAAAAAAAAAAAAAAAAAGGGAAAGAGAAAGAGTCCCCCTTTTCTTTTCTCCACTTTAAGATAGTCCACCCTGAAAATGATTTCCCAGCACTCTTGACTCTACAGAGGCTTGTCACTTCTCAGCTCCTGTTTCTTTTTATTATTTAGTTTTAACAACCAAAGGAGCCACCAACAGACCAGATAGCTATTAACTTATAATGTTCCTCTTGCTATCGAAACGGAGGGTGTCAAATTTTAAGTCTCTCTATCTTCTTGGCTCCTACCCGTAGGTTATGGGAGCTCTACTTTGTACTCCTACCCATAAGGGTTATGGGAGTGTGTCACAACATATATATCTTGTCACCAGATTGATGCCTTTACGCGTAATACTTCCTTTTTCTGTAGTTTTGTCTCTACAAACAAGCTAAACAGGTAGACACCTTCCCAGCTGCTCCGGTGCAGGACTATTTCCCAGGCTGCAGTTCGCTCAACCTTTATTCCTTTATACCCCTGACTTGATCATTTCCCTTGTAGAGGCTTCATTTTAGGGGTACCGTATATCGGCTCTTCTCTCCCCCCCTTCCACTCTGGCCCTTTATTTAGTACAGCTTTAATAATATTTAAACAGTACCTTAATAGATGCTGAATATCCTCTGTGTATACGCTGCAGAGGGGCCTCCGTTAATTGACCTGCATACCTTGCAGGGATCGACACCTCTCCCGGCAACACCACCGTACCGGCCAAGGGGGGGGGGGGACTTGATGTGCTTTAACCCACAGCCTGTTATGCTGCTCTAGGATCCGCTCCCTGCCAGTACTTGCAGGGTACTGTTCCCTCTTGATCCTGGCCGGCTGCTTTATCCGCGGTCTTAACACTGCTGCTAAAACTCCTCCGACCAGTCACTTATTAGTTTAGGCACTCTGTTTTCCCATCTGTGCGGGAACAATGAAGTTGCTTCAGTCTCAGAAGCCTCACTTGTGGTTAACTTCCAGACGCTGATTGCTCCTGCAATCCGCTCGCTGTCCGGGTCGCCTGTGTATAGCGGCCAAGGATTCCTGCGCCTGACGAGCTGGTGTTCGAGCTCAAGGGAGAAGCGCGAAGTTGCAAGCGTCCTGCTTGCTCCGCCTCTTCCGGGAAGTCCGGGAGAGTTAGTGTTAGTGTGAAAAAGTGAGTTAGTGTTATTGTGAGTGAGTTAGTGTTATTGTGCGAGTTAGTTAGTGGTAGCGTGAGTTAGTGGTACAGTGAGTTAGTGGTAGAGGGAGTTAGTGGTAGAGTGAATTAGTGGTAGCGTGAGTTAGTTAGTGGTGGTGTGTGTTAGTTATTTGTAGTGTGAGATAGTAAGAGAGCGGTAGTGAGCGAGAGTTGGTTTGGTTGAGTGTGCGAGTGCTTTTTCTGTATACGTAACACATTTACACGCAAACACATTCAATACATACATACACTTATCAATAACACTACATACACTCCATACCCCATCCCCTCTCATACTACACTCCATACCCTGTTCCCTGTAATCCTATTCCCTTTTATCCCATACCCCATTCCCTGTAATCCCATACCCCATTCCCTGTAATCCCATACCCCATTCCTTTTAAGACCATACCCATCCCATCATTACATTTAGTTTACATATCCTCATTTTAGTCTTCTTATACGTTTTTGTTTGTTAAGTACTCCTTACCCTCTTTTATTTATATCCCTTTCACACTTTGAGCACTTTTTTGTCTTTTTATTTATTTATTTTGACCCCCTTTCATTTGGGCACATTCACTTTTTGTTGTAGGAGTTAGGGATCAGTGTAGGGAAGACATGGAAGAGGAGGGCAGGCAGGAGATTAGTCAGGGGAGAGGAAGGGGGAGGGGGATAGGGAGAGGAACAGGACAGGAAGGGGGCAGGAAGGGGGGCAGGAAGCGGGGGAGGAAGCGGTGGGTGGACCCAGCCACTTAGTTCAAGATGAACAAGTGGCTTGGATCCAGTGGCGGACAGAGTAGGGCTTCACAGTCCGGGAAACAGAGGACACCATCACAGGGGAAGGCCAAGCTGACTAGGGAGGCGAAGTATACTATGGAGGAGAAGGAGGCCCTCGTAGAGGCATATATCCCGAGGGCTAGGAGGCTACAAGCTCAGAAGGCCACCCTGAGGGAGAAGAGGAATCTCTGGCTGGAGATCAGGGATGCAGTTAATGCAGTAGGGGGCCACAACAGGGATGTCAAATCCATTAAACATCGCTACCGAGACTGCAAAATGGAGCTTGAAAAAAAATGTCTCAGGAGTACCAGCATGCAACAGCAACCGGTGGCGGGCCTCCAATGACCCGATGGGAGGAAATGTTGCATCCCAGCATCTCCAAGGTGGCCATAGTCGTTATCGGAGGAGTCGATACCAGGAATCTGCCACTCTCATCTGACGGTAAGCTCATTTAATAATTTCTCAACATCAAAACTAAAGAATGTATTTAAGAATATGATTAATGCTATTATGCTTTTTTACACATTATTACGTAAACGCATTCACAATTACTTTGCGATTACATTAGTATCTAGGCTACAGGTTAGGTGTGCATTTAAACAGACTGAAAACAAAATAAAAACATTCAGATTGACCAGATAGATATCACAAACACGGTTTGGAAAATGCGGAAATCGTATTGATTGTTATATTTCAAAGTGGATTAATGAGGCTGCATTTGTAATTCTATTGTAAGCAAAAGCATTTACATCTTTATTTGGAACTATGCTAATATATACATTTCTTTATTTTTACAATATACAGAGTCTGGGGAGGAGCCAGCACAGCAACCACAGGCTCCTCCTTCACCCAGGTATGAGAGTGGTGGGGATGAATTGCCACCTTGGGGAGACATCAAAGACATCCCTCTATACTCAGAAGAAGAAGCCGCCCCCACTGCCGAAGAGATCCCAAAACCAGCAGACCCTCTTGCACCAGCAGCCCCTCTTGCACCAGCAGCCCCTCTTGAACCAGCAGCCCCTCTTGAACCAGCAGCCTGCCGTGCACCAGCAGCCCGCCGTGCACCAGCAGTACCTGAGGAGGAGATAGCCGAGGTGCAGGTATTGCTGGATTTTCAAGAACAGATGCGTGCCTCCCGGAGGGAAAATATTCAAACTCGAGTCCAGATGTCAGAAGATATTCGTGCCATTCGACAAGGCCAAAGAGAAATTATACAAGGCCAATGAGAAGTTATACAAGGCCAAAGAGAAGTTATACAAGGCCAAAGAGAAGTTATATCTGAACCTGGTCCATCTGCTACTGGGCCATCTGAACCTGGTCCATCTGCTACTGGTATTGGTGTGTTGGGTTAATAAACTATGCACTGTGGGGGTAAAAGCTAGGGAGTCTCGAAGAAGTAATCTCACAAACTTCAAAGTGGGGGTAAAATCTGGATTGGATGAGACTCTTAAGCGCTTGTGCTTAATTACCCAATAAGGAAAGATAGTCTTACTATGTAGTTGGATTCAATGAGATCTATTTATTTTTAGAATTATAAATACATACAATAAAATTTAAAACAATAGAAATTGATTCTTAAAACAAATCTAACTGGTTGGCCAACCATACAGTGTGAATAAAATGATATAATATGTTTTCCAATCCCTGTTACTTAGTGTATTATACAAACATATCTGTATATTTGATTTTTTGAATTTTGGTTTAATTGCAGATATTTTTTATGGATTTGATATAGTGGACTTGTGAAGAAGTATGGTATCCACAAAGAATATTCGCAATATTAATTCTTAATTACCATATTTACCATATTCGTTTGTTTAAAGCTGAACATACATAATTAAAATATGCTTATGATATGCTTGATAAAGGCTGTATTAATTAGCTGAAACGCGTTGCCTACTCCTTGCTACACTGAACATTTTCATAGTCCACTTTCGAAGTGGACCGCCAAGACTACATCAAACCACGGACCAACAAATATGCTTGAAAGATATTCTGAAGCATTCAAGAACAAACTTCAAAGCACCTAGTCTTCCTTTCAAAGGACCGCCAAGAACAACTGAAATACCTTACCTAATAATTGGGCCTAAAGAAACCTGTGGACACCTGCAGATCAGATACTCTGAAACAAATAGAGTACGGATCTAAACAGAACACATTCACAACAATTCAAGAGGTTTTGAAAACCTGAACCGGGCAAAAAGCCCAGCCATCTGACAAAAGGATTAACGGTTAAAGCACACTACCACAATACCACAGCATCTACTTCTTCAAGTGTGTGTAATCGCAGAGACAAACCAACTCGACATACTGAAACCACTACAACACCGGCAGCGGCTATCCCGGCTTCCGATCCACATTCATCACAGTAAAGATTGAATTGGGTACAAAAAGAAACTAGACCAGAAACAAAGTATCCCAAAAGAAACAACGGGTAAGATTTATTATACCTACACCAACTAAGGAAGTTAATGTGAAGGACAGATAACCAAAACTACTTAACAGTGACTTATAATCGCAATATATATAGCAATTAGACAAAAACGTGTTGCAGCACGCCCGCACATACTATCCCCACGGAGGACTTAACAACAGCGCTTTTAACAAAAAGCAATTAACAATTACTCTAACGATCACGGCAGAAAGACTTTATCTTTCATAACTTATACGATTTTTACTGTATCACTTTATTTTTGTTTCACTTTTATTATTTGTTACTAATGTTGATACCATTGACGCTATTTTAATTATATTGTTGATACCATTGATGCTATTTTAATTATGTATGTTCAGCTTTAAACAAACGAATATGGTAAATATGGTAATTAAGAATTAATATTGCGAATATTCTTTGTGGATACCATACTTCTTCACAAGTCCACTATATCAAATCCATAAAAAATATCTGCAATTAAACCAAAATTCAAAAATTCAAATATACAGATATGTTTGTATAATACACTAAGTAACAGGGATTGGAAAACATATTATATCATTTTATTCACACTGTATGGTTGGCCAACCAGTTAGATTTGTTTTAAGAATCAATTTCTATTGTTTTAAATTTTATTGTATGTATTTATAATTCTAAAAATAAATAGATCTCATTGAATCCAACTACATAGTAAGACTATCTTTCCTTATTGGGTAATTAAGCACAAGCGCTTAAGAGTCTCATCCAATCCAGATTTTACCCCCATCTGCTACTGGGCCATCTGAACCTGGGCCATCTGCTCCTGGTACTCCTCAATCTCCTCCTCAGCCTGGTCATCCCAGTACTCCTCCTTCCCCTCTTCCCCAAACATCTCCCATGAGAACTCGTCGGAGGGGGCAGTTGCCCCCCCCAGAGCCTCAGTCTCATGGGAAGAGGGGAAGGAAGAGGAAGGAAGTATTTTTTGGTATATATATTTTTGGTTATTTAATGTGTAATGGATAGGTATGTGATGATGTGATCTTCTTACACTTGTGGACCACACTCTGCATATAATCTGCTTCTATGGGACGGGGTCCATGAAGGCAGATTGTTTGCAGAGTGTGGGTTACAAGTGTGTGGACACCACATCATCACATACCTATTCTTGTTCATTCCATTGATTGGTTTCTGTGATGTGATGTCCAAACTGTTTCCCTAATCTCAAACAAAATGACCATTACAATTATACATGATGGCATATTACGGTTTGAATGCCAATAACACAGCTTAAAGGGACAGTCAGAACATTATTGTTGTTTACAAAGAAAACACTGTATTACGCATTATCAAGTTTTGAAAAAAAAACGTAGAGAATTACACGTGTGACTTATGTGATTACCCTTGTATCTATGCCTCTGAAAAATGACCACTTATTGATGTTATTTTGACAGACCAACATTTTAGCCAATCACTGATCAATCCAGGGTAACTATGCTGTATGAGCTCAATGCTTTCTATATGAAATTTATAACAAAATGCCTTCTAGTGGTCAAAATTCATTCAGATTGCATGCATTCTTCAAGCTCTAAGAAATGAGCCGATGAACCTCCTAGATTTAGCTATCGACTAAGAATAACAAGAGAACTATGATAAATTGGTGAGAAACGTTTGAGATAAAAAAAAAAAAAAAAAATTGCTTTTTTCAACATTAAAATCATTATTGGTTTTCAAGACAGTCCCTTTAAAAAATTACATATGCTAACATATGCTAATTCTTTGATTGTTGGTATATCTACATGTACTTGTTCAAACAAGAAAATATTGGAATAGGATTTCTAATGACGTGTTAAATAAAGTCTATTTTCTTAAAGAGACATTATTATGTTTGAATATTTTTAAGTAAGACATTTAATTTAGAAGGAATATGGTTTCAGGTCCTTTTATGAGTTACTTTCGAAATATATGCTCACACTAATATATTTGGAGATTAAACAATGTGGAACTCATACATGACACAATACTCAACATTTACATTAAAGAGACAGTATACAATCATTTTCAGACAACTGCATGTAATAGATACTACTATAAACAACCAGATGACCACACACTGATATCAAAATCCATGAGAAAACGGTTTAAAGACTTACTTATAAAATCTAGCTATATTGAAAAGATAGCTGCAAAGCCCATTCCAAGTGGGAAATAAGACAATGCCCCTTCATTTGCATATGAAAAGACCCTTTACACAAACAGGAGCAAGCTGGAGAAGGTAGCTGATGGTACTCACATCAAACTTTGAGGATTGGGGAGGAGTCAGAAAATCACTGCAATGTTATTTAAACATAATCAAAAATAGACATTTATTATAAAAAAACTAATATAGAAATAGATAGAAAAAACATATATGTGTTTTAAAAATTAGTGTATAATGACCCTTTAATAAAAAATACCACGACATAACATCTTGAAAAAGTAAGCATCTCATATATTTAGCATATGATAAAGGTCAATGCATATTTATTACTTGATTCAAATACAATAGGGCATCTTTCGGAATTCGATATGTTGAAAATTATACACAACACAGTCATTATTCATATAAAGGAACATATTGTTGATAAACATATTAAACAAGATGGTCTATATCCATGGATTCGCACTTGCCTCAAAATATCTTATGCAGGAAAACATTTTGCTTTCATTCGTTTATTTAACGAGACAGCCATCAAAAGAGAATGTTGTGTTCTTTATCAGCTATGGGCCAACAATGTACATGATTCACACAATCCATACTCGCCATGGTTTTAAACTTGGCTTCTCATTCACAAACGTGGGTTACGTGCAAATTCAAATATTGCGGGACTACGTAATCCAATCAGACGGTTTTTCAACCTTGGTATGTGACGTCTTAATTAACATGGCGCATCATTGATCGCGTAAAAACGCCATCCAATCAAAGGCGCATCCTTGATCGCGTAAAAACGCCATACAATAAAAGGCGCATCCTTGATCGCGTAAAAGCGCCATACAATCAAAGGCGCATCCTTGATCGCGTAAAAACACCATACAATCAAAGGCGCATCCTTGATCGTGTAAAAACTTCATACAATAAAAGGCGCATCCTTGATCGCGTAAAAGTCAGCCAATACAAAGACTCATTGGACAGCCTGGCAGGTGACGTCTTAAGCAACATGGCGCATCCGAGATTGAGTAAAAACGTCAGCCAGTACAAGGACTCATTTGACAGCTTGGCATATCAATAAGAAACATATTTATATTTTATAAACTAGTATGTGCTATATTGCTAGCTATGAATGTCACGCTAGATAACATAATACTGTGATATATGAAATAGAATCCATTATTGAAAATAAAGAGATATTTAAGTAGAACCAGAGGATTATTAACTAAACTATTTAGCAAGCAGCATGGTTTAAATAGACATGAAAACAACATTTTAGGTTACACGATTATGTACGACATTGCAATTTGAAATACATTTTAAAAATAAATGTAAATCTTTGGATTGTTGTGTTCCATGTCCCTTTAACTGAGAAGCAATGATAGGAGATGCATTAGAAAAACAGGGATGTGTTATATATTATATACCTATACCTATAGCTATGGTGTCCATCTTTACCATTTAAAAGGTACACATGAGAAATACATATGTCATTGATGTTTTCAGATATGTTTATATTTTTTGGGAATAACAATAATGACACATATATTGATCAAACGTGTCACTTATTCAAGTTTAAATATGGTCAGCCTATCTATGGCCATATATCGTTGCATAATTAAATATAAAAATTAATAAGAGAAAGATATTAATCATCTAAAATATGTGCATTACACACAGTGATTGATTTTGTTACACTACTACAATAAGATATAAGTGAAATTGGAATACATGTGCTGTCAACATTCAAATAGTCTTTTTAAAAAAAGATTATATGTCCATGTTCATGTAAAAAGGACAAAAACGCATTAGAAATGCATATCCATTCCTTAACAATTGTGCTCAGCATCACTTAAAGGGACAAGAAATACAAACAATTGAGTTTCAGGATTCACAGAGAGGATACTATTTACATCAAATTTATAATTTACAGAAATTATCTCATTGTATCAATCCTGGGATCATTTGTTAAAGGTGCATCAATTCACAAATAGTTTACAAATGAACACATGGATGTGAAAATAAAAATATACATATAAATATAAATATATATATATATATATATATATATATATATATATATATATATATATATATAATCAGCAATATATATATATATATATATATATATATATATATATATATAGAAATTCATTCCTATGCTAATCCTAATCTTGATGAAAAGTATATCAAGAAAATTAATCAAATTAAATTGGAGATGTAAATATTAAATTTACAATTGTATTATAATTATGAATCAGGAAAGACCATTATTTGGTTTCAGGTCCCTTTAAGGATTAACCACATAAACTATAGATTTCAATCAATGACATGAATAAAGAGGACAAAGAATAGTGGAATGACATGTATTTTATAATTATGTCATAAAACATAAAGAAATGACCAAAAACATGTTGTAAAATCTGAAACATTGGAGCCATCTGACAAGGTAAAAGAGTGCATCACGGTCCATGGAGGGAGTTGACAAGGGCCAACACAGCCCCATTGGAGCCATTTGACAAGGTAAAAGAGTGCATCACAGTCCTTGGAGGGAGTTGACAAGGGCCAACAAAGGCCAGCACAGCCCCATTGGAGCCATTTGACAAGGTAAAAGAGTGCAACAGGCACAACAATCAACAAAAGAAGGCCAAATGGCAACAAGAAAATAAAAAACAGCAACATGTGGACGGAAGATTCGTATCTGCACCCTTGGAGCATCTCCAGATCCTCCACTTATTGGGCATCACCTTCATTGTCCTGTGCATGTCCAGCTCCAGATTCAAGCGTTGACTCTACACGCATCATACGTTGTAGAGTCGAACGCTGAACCTGTAGCTGGGCATGCCCGTACAGCTGGGGAGTCAGGGGCCTGGTGAGTTGGGGGCTGGGCAGGTGGGGGAGCTGTACAGGCCAAAAGACGGGGAGAGCAGCGAAGGGGGGCTAAGGGGCGTTTTTTTGGAGGGACAGGAGAGGAGGAATGGGAAGGGCCGGGAGGGTCTTCTGTCTGGGGAGGGGCTTGGGCCTGTGGAGGGGATTCTACCTGGGGAGGGGCCTGGGCAAAATGATGCCCAGAAGTGGAGGTTCCATCTGAAATATATAATAAAAATATATTAACATCTCATACATCATGAAATCAAATCAAGGCATTTCAACATGATTATGTTTTAGATATACTTAGAAGTGGTTTTGAATTTATAAACAATGATGACATAAGGATATGGTATGTATATAGGCACTCAGATGAATAGCAATGACTGTCTGTACAATAAGAAAATGATTATTGTGGTTTGGCCTGGAATATGCATGTGACATCATGATGTCATGAATTACAAATCATACATAAATGAAAGAATAATCCAAGCATATGTTCATGCTGCATGATATAGAAAGGGGGCAGTAGTGTATTCTAAAAGAAAAGGAATAATACTTTTTAAAGTGCCAAAGCTGTAGACTTTGATTTTCTTCCAGAGAATATTTACAAAAAAAATACATGTTTGATACATGTTAGATATATTTCACATACCATCAGAATCCAAGGGAGCCTCTTCCTCCTCCGTCCCACATGTTACATTAATCTCTGTAAAACATAACATGTTGTACACGTTAAGATCAGATATTATAACATATGTTACTGTTGCTCAAAGACACACATCAATGTTGCATTAAAGATATACACAGCCAAAGTTATGATTTACATCATTTTGATGGAGCATACAAATGACATTAGATATGTTATTCTCAATGAGTAAGAATTTCATTTTAGTGTCTGTATTATTTTTAAAATCACAAAAGCAGAGTACATGGAACATTTAAGAGTTCTCATGTGTGTATCACTTGATGATTGTTGTCAAAATTGAAAATCAAAACAAACATATGCTATCCATCTTCTGAAGAACAAAGGTGTAGACTAAGAAGCTTTGAGATCTTAATCTTTCAATATTAAAATAAAATCGATATATAATCAGAGGAGTAAATTATATGTTTTAGTCAAATGTAATGCTTCATCAGAATCATGATCATAATATTGATTACAGATACACCTTCAATGACATATGAATGAGTCAATGGACTTACCAAAAGACTGCAAAGGCAGCTCAGCATTGGTGCTGGATCCCTCTGGGCTCCCCACAACAACTATATCTATGAATGATATAGATATATATTAGTGAACACAGTTTGGACATCACTAAATCACATCAGTATCGATTTTTAATAATAATATACTTAGAAATGTGAAGACTAGAGCACTAATCTGAAGAATAAATGCATGAGTGAATCAAGGTGATTCTGAAGAATAAGATGTCTTTAACATATGTTTAATTTCTGACTATATTAGACAGACA
This sequence comes from Bombina bombina, assembly GCF_027579735.1. Classification (NCBI taxonomy): domain Eukaryota; kingdom Metazoa; phylum Chordata; class Amphibia; order Anura; family Bombinatoridae; genus Bombina; species Bombina bombina. Next base: position 308,631,101 of record NC_069501.1, on the reverse strand, counting down.
ATTCATCTCATATGATTCTATTGCATATCTAAATATACCCATCGATCAATGTTTTGAAAAGAATACACACAAACAACATTTGGAATAACAACTGGTGACAAATCTAAACAAAGCCATGTGGCACATCGATCCGTTAGTGCAATGTACAGTAATCTTGTTTAGGACACAACACATATTGATCACAATACCAAACAGAAGTTATTATTCAAAATATGTAATCATGGTGCTGTTAGAGTATGCTTATATCTATAAAGTAAGTCCAAGAGTGAATATGTGATTTATATATCAATATTGTTTCATCCAAACAATGTAAGGCTGAATGAATCTATTGCTTATTAAAGGGACACTGACATCAATTTTAGAAATCATTGATTTCACTTGAAAAAAATTTTTATTAGAATTTTACATTGACTCCTATTATAATTGTTTTTTTTTTTTTTTTTAAAGGCAGCTAAGCAATTATTTGTAACAATAAATATTGGTCGTTGAAGGTATCCACCAATCAGCAAGAACAACCCAGGTTGGTCCCCAAAAATGGACCTGCAGCTAAACTTACATTCTTGCTTTTCAAATAAAGATACCAAGAGAATAAAGAAAATATGATTATAGGAGTCAATTATAAAGTTGATTAATATTGCATGCTCTATCTGAATGACAACAGAAATAATTTGTGGTCAGTGTCCCTTTAATATTCAAATATCTGGATTTGACAATGTCGCTGTTAATGAATTGTCGAGTCCATATGTTGATGTAATGAATGGGATGGAGCATGCAATTACAATCTAATATGTTATTTAAGGATATCATCAAGATTCTTTAATTATCCTCTCTTAAAGGGACATGAAGCTCAAAATGTGTAATTGGATTATTTTTTTATTAAAATCAAGCCTGTGATTTATAAAAAATTGATAATAGACTTATTTTGGACTTTTTTTGCTTCATTGTGTTATATTTTATTTTTAAAGGAGCAACTATGTACTACTGTTATCTGAACACATGAGTTGAACCTATAAAAATAGGCAAACTTATGCATCAAAAAAACAGCTGGTTAATCCCAGTAATGCATTGCTTAACCTAAACCAACCTAGATATGATTTTAGAATAACGATAACAATAGACTGAAGCAATTTAGCTAATCAAATGTTTAAAAAATTCCTGCAAATCACGTGTCTAAATCAGTAAATATAAAAGTTAGTTTTCATGTACCTTAAATTACTAGAAACAAAAAACGTATGTAATGTATATTTTTAAAATCGAAACATATGCAAAAATGTGTGATTGTTGTCAAAATATATCCCAAAAATATCAAGCACTACACAGGGGCAGAATATAAATTGGCCATGAAAATAATATTACTGTAAAATGAAGATATCAAGAATAGAAGTGATATCTTCAAATAGTCCGAATTTTAGATTTGTATTACAATGTAATCCAAAATTTGATTCCTGATTCTTAATTTAAACTAACAAGAAAAGAGAATTAGAGTATCCATATAAATATCAATCAATGTGGATGTATTATGTAATGCTATGTCCATGTTTCTAAGACAAATGTAAATTAAAATGAGACATACCATACTTTGGCAAGCCCTGGCTTGAGGTTCCAGCACCAACATCCAGATCTGTAAAATAATCAATGAGGATTGGATATCATTAATGCAAAACAGGCCATGGAGAAAAACATTTTTTGTAAAAATTTACATTGACAAACTAATAATCTATTTTTATTCACATGAGTTCATTGTTTCCTCAATTAATGTCTTCAAAAATATATCCTGTACTCTTATTTTCAATCTGTTATGTTGTTGACTGTAGCTTTAATTCATTTGTTGTGTTCTTGCATTCTCATCAATTGATGGAGATAGTTCATTGTTTATTTTGATCTTGCTAGTATAGTTTTTAGAATGTAGAAGATTGTAAATAAGGATACTGTATTCTTCACATATATATTAATTAACATATCACGTGTGTGCGCAATTCTATTTTTCGTGATCATTGCGCACTGATTCCAAGCGGAATTACGCATCCGTGATTTGACCAACATGTGTATAGCGATGGCAGTTACAGGAAACACATGTTCACGTGTGTGCGCAATTCTATTTTTTGTGATCATTGTGCAATGATTCCAAGCGGAATTACGCATCCGTGATTTGACCAACATGTGTAAAGCGATGGCAGTTACAGGAAACACATGTTCACCTGTGTGCGCAATTCTATTTTTCGTGATCATTGCGCAATGATTCCAAGCGGAATTACGCATCCGTGAATCGGAATTCATTTGGATATAGTAGTGTGATGAGTATCATTTCATAAAGACTTAAAATATATGTGCAATTGGGTGTATTACGAGATTGAAATTGTATATTTGGTAATATTGAACAATAACAAATAATATTTATAACTGGGTTATGATTCGATAGTCAATGTATGAAATGGCGGATGATAGTGATTTCATGGATGCGCAATTCCCTTTTCGCTCTGTGACGCATATTTTGGAGAGCGCAAGAAACATCACTCCTATTTCATGTGTGACTAATCTAAATTCATATATCTAAACATCATATGTAGCGTATGTTGTGAGATCTATATAGGTTGAATATATGACTATATACACATTTCTTAAAAGTCTAATCAAATATTAATATATTATATGAAGTTGAATAGTTACCTGATTCAGATTCTCCTTCGGCTCCTCCCAGGCCACCGGACGGAGAAGCAGCTGCACTGGCCCCCAGGTCCGGACTTTGTGATCCAGCAGCTGGGAGGGAAGAAGAGGAGGCAGAGGATGGAGAGGATCGAAATCTTTTGGGGACCCAGAGATTGAGGAGCTCGCATAAAGTCACCTCATAAGAGAGTAGGTAGAATTTCCGTTTGGGCTTAGTTTTCTTGCCATCTCTCTTACAGGCTTGTACCCACTCCCTTATGAGGTCGACTTTCATGTTGCAAGATACGTTTCCCACGCGACATTTCTGAAATTCGTAATTTCTGGTTCTAATGTCCGTAACTTGGATAATCTGTTTATAAATGTTAAAATACATGTTTGTTTCTTATTAGTAAATAAACATCGAGCTTGTATTTGTCTGAACTGCTCACTTATGTTATTGTGCAATTGCATCTAGATAGAAGGGAAAGAGGTGACATGATAGAAAACTTCAAATATATGAAGGGACTAAATAAATAGAAGCTGAAAGCATTTTTCACAAAAAAATAAATGCCAAAACAAGGGGTCACAATCTAAAGTTAGAGGGTAGTAGATTCAGGAGAAATTTGAGGAAGCATTTTTTTACAGAAAGGGTGGTGGATTCATGGAATAAACTTCCATTTGAGGTGGTAAACACAAAGACTGTAAAGGAATTTTAAAATTCCTGGGACATGCATAAAGCTATCCTAAGGAAAAAGTAACATGTAATATGGGTAGACTTAATGGGCCTTTTTGGTTCTTATCTACTGTCAAATTCTATGTTTATATGTTTCTATCTTTATTTGTAAAGAGACATTACACCAAAATAATTTCAAAACTTGATCCGGAGAAAAAATACATTTTTATACTTTGAAATGTAACTCAATTTATCTTTTTATTTAGATATCCTTAACAGAAGAAATTGCAATGCACATGGTTGAGCAAATCACACAAGGCATCTCTGTGTATCCACCAATCTTCATCTACTGAGCATATCTAGATATGTTTTGAAAGCAAATAACCACAAAATAGTGATTTAAAATAGATGATAGATGTTAATTTTTAAAATTATATTATATTTCATGTCCCTTTAAGTAGATATTTCAAAATAATGTTTTGATGATCATAAACCTATGCACCTCCCTTTCTCAAACTTCTGGATGTGAATGAAATATCTTCTAATGGCTGTATTAGCCATCTTAACCTTAAAGGGACATTAAGCTATATGTTTTTAATGATTTCGAGGAATAATAGAATATTAAAACAACGTTATATTTGGTTTTATTCTCTCATTATCTTTTGAAAATTTATATTCTTGGCTGAAAATCATAGCTAGATAGGCTCTTTTGATGCTGATTTTTGTTTGCACATAGATGCCTTATATCATTATCTAAGCCATGTGCATTGATATTTCTTTAACCAAGGATATTTAAAGAATGAATATAATTAGATACTAATAATACATTTAAATGTTGTTTCAATTAAATTTGTATTGTCTATAATTCACTAAATTATATATTTTTGGAATGTCCCTTTAAGGACCAAACCATTAGGAATATGTGGAGTTAAAGGGACACTGAACCCCAATTGTTTCTTTTGTGATTCAGAAAGAGCATAACATTTTAATCAACTTTCTAATTTACTCCTATTATAAAATTGTATTCATTCTCTTGCTATTGCATTTTTGGTGAACAACCTAGGTTGTCCTTGCTGATTGTTGGATAAATTCATCCACCAATCAAAAAATGCTGTCCAGAGTTCTGAACCCAAAAATAGTTTAGATGCCTTATTTTTCAAATAAAGATAGCAAGAGAACGAAGAAAAATTGATAATAGGAGTAAATTAGAAAGTTGCTTAAAGTTGCCTGCTCTATCTACATCACAAAAGAAAAAAAAATTGGGTTCAGTGTCCCTTTAACATTGTAGAAAGAAACTAAAGGGGAATGACAATACATATAGATATGTGATATCTATCCAAGAGGTAAGATGAATAATTTTTAGAAATTATATTACGAGCTAGCTATAGTTAAATGAGCCTTCAAATTACTCCACTAGAACAGAAAAGTCATCAATATGGCATACAATAACTAGCTTGGTCTAAATATGAAATTAAATGAATTTACATTTCCTAAGAATTTTAAACATATAAAAAAAACAACAACCTATATTTATTATAATAATGTTTTGGATACCTAAGGAAGATACATGATAATATCAATAAAAAAAATTACATTCAACTACACTGTCACTTTAGTGTAAGTTAACCACTTTCCTTTCTTAAAAGTGAAAAGAACAAAGTTGTTCGGTCTAATTTAGACTACATATCCTCGTCATAAACATGTTCTAATTTTAACATCTATAAATTACACAATAAAAACATCAATGGATTTAACTCTAAATTAATTTTTAAAAGATACTTGACTTTAACATTATCTGAATAAGCTGTTTTTATATTATTAATTCAAGACATGATGAAAATTTTTAGATCAGGCATGTGCTTGTCAAATAGACAACTAACAGTCATGGGAGTAATTTTCTTTTTACTTGTCAGATTATATGGATATATTTATTATAATCTTTTTTTAAAAAAGATTTAAAAAAAATAAAAAATAAAGATATAGTATTAAAAATATTTATTGACAATAAAATAAATTAAAGATAAAAAAAGGGTAATTCATTGCAGATGAAACTCTGAAAAAGAAAGAAAAAAATTATAAACATTAGTTATTTCATGAACACGTCTTAAAATATTCAGTAAAACAAATTAAATTTCATCTTGTGTCTATGCTCTAACATTTTTTTTTCACAAGATATTTAAAATAAAAAAAAGGTTCATACATTACATCTATACCTATCCATAATTTTAAATACCATTATATTGTCTCATCAATATTACATTTAAATATCAGCATTTTAAATTAGACAAAATAATGCATATAACATTTTCAAAAATAATTTATATAGTATGCTGAACATAAATGTAATATTTCATGTCCCTTCTAATAATATACCTCTATATCAACTATAAAATGTATTCCTTTGTCTGATTGGTCAGAATGTGATTCCTCTGTAGCACAAAGTAGGGGTAATGTATGTAAAATTAAAATATTCTAATCTAGGACATGTAACTATTCCTAATTCTTAACATTCTTCCTCCTGTGATTTGTAACTAGCATGCATTGTGCAAACCAACCTGTATGCATGGTCTTTGAAAGTCAATTATCTTGAAAATAACAGTTTATCTTCATTAGGTGTCTTATTCATCATTTTCAAATGAGAGGATTGTGAAATACCATCTAAAATTAAAAAAACTCATCCAAGTGTCTCCAATAGGATGCATCCACAGCCTTAGTCCATCAACTTGTTGCCACTTACCATGTGAACGTGTCTCTTTGTATGGTTTTCAAGGTCAGCACATTTGAAAGACAATGCCAAGCATGATCACATTGGTATTCTTAACTTTCAATCTTGGATTCTTCACTTTCAATCTTGGATTCTTCACTTTCAGTCTTGGATTCTTCACTTTCAGTCTGGGATTCTTCACTTTCATTCTTGAATTCTTCACTTTCAGTCTTTAGATGAAGTCATATCCCTAATGGCAGAGAAAGTGAGAAACAAACAATTAATACAAGTGTGTTAATTATTTCTGCACCCCTCTCCCACCCCCTATTTCTGAAACTATTTCTGTCACTAGCTTACGTGTGTAGCATCTTGTGTTATGTTCTATCAATCAAGTGTGAAGATGAGTCATATATTGAGCAGACCTAACCTCAAATGTGTGACTTTGAATCTGACTTTGAACCACAGTCTTGCTAGAGGATCCCTTTCTGAGTATCCAAAATTCAAGTAATGTGTACAATAAATACTAGTTTGTAAAATGTATGACATATGATGTCTGTTTGTTCCAAATTCCTGCCAGCCACAGTCCATACATTATTTATACTTAAAAGCTGATGTTGTCTTTAAAAACCAGGTGGCAAAGTCATTACAGGACCAGAGCATCACCTATAGTAATAAATTTAAATTTTTTAATCATTTGATGAACAATCCTAACATATTTGCAAAATTCTCTACTTGTCATTTCCCTAGAATTCACATATTTTGGCAATACTCCTATCTAACTTCTGTTATTTACCATCTGATGTGACTGTTGATGATGTCTGCTCTGACATTGAGCCCCTCGTCCCGGAATGGCCCGTCCTCCTCATCTCTGAGGAGGTGTTGGGGTGCCTGGATGGCCTGCAGCATCCCAGCCCGCTCTGCAATATTATGCAGGACACTGCAGGCTATAACGATCTTAACCACCTTACTAGGGCTGTATTGGAGGGCTCCTCCCGACCTGTCAAGGCATCGGAGTCTCATTTTGAGGAGCCCAAACATCCTCTCGACTACAGCCCTAGTCCGCTTGTGCGCCCTATTGTAGCGCTCCTGGGCCTCATCAGTGGGGTTACGTATAGGCGTAATGAGCCAAGGCCGGCTCATGTAACCAGAATCACCTATAAATAATGAACATAACAAAATGACAAATATTAATAATTTATTTATAATTATTATATTAAAATACTTTTCATTTGTGTACACGAAAATCCCCTAAAATAAAAATTTTCCTTAAAAAAGATTTACATGTTTAAATCGCATTCTCGATCTGGCCATTTAAGCTAAGAAATGCTACATATCTGTTGTGAGCTAAAACTAGACATTTGCGGAAAGAGACAATGACATGGTTAAATTGCATTCTCTATATGGCCATTTAAGCTAAGACATGCTACATATGCGTATTTCGCATAAACCAGACCTTTGCTAAACTAAAAACAAAATGGTTAAATTGCATTCTCGATATGGCCATTTAAGCTAAGACATGCTACATATCTGTTTTAAAGTAAAACTAGACATTTGCGGAAAGAGACAATGACATGGTTAAATTGCATTCTCTATCTGCCCATTTAAGCTAAGACATGCTACATATCTGTTTTAAAGTAAGACTAGACATTTGCGGAAAAGACAATGACATGGTTAAATTGCATTCTCTATCTGCCCATTTAAACTAAGACATGCTACATATCTGTTTTAAAGTAAAACTAGACATTTGCGGAAAGATAAAGAAATGGTTAAATTGCATCCTATAGTTGCACATTTTGCACATTACACAAACACAACTGTTTTTTAAGACTACAGCGGCAATTGTCTAACTAATTAACCATGTTGTGCACAAGTACTCACCAACGAGCCACCCAGGTGGAAACTGTCTTTCCTCAAACGGTCGCCACAGGGACGACTGTCTGAGGATGCGGGCATCATGACAAGCCCCGCCGAAATTCGCACACAGGTGCATAATCCGCATCCGTGCATCACAAACATACTGCACATTGAGGCTATGGAAATGTTTGCGATTTCTGAAGGGCAAGTCATCGGCTGGAGCACGCAGCGCAATGTGGGTGCAATCTATTGCTCCCAAGACATTGGGCAATTCAGCTATTGCAAAAAATTCCCTCTTCAGGCGCCTCCAATCACCATCATTCTGAGGGAATCCTATGTAACGCTTACTAACACGTACCATGGCGTCCAGAAATTTATCAAAAACCACCGAGAATGTACCTTGAGACAGGCCATGCATGTACATCTCTCCAGATTGAAAACTCCCGGAGGCCAGGACGTATATACAACTTAGCATCTTGGTGATGCCAGGGACAGCAGTCCTTATTCGTATACGTGGCTCCAGATGAGGTCTAAGAACATTGTAAAGGCCAATGAGCTGTTCGCGATTGAGCCTATACTTGTCATAAACCACGAAGTCACTCATGTTTTCCAAGGTGGTTCTCACCCTGTAGACACGAGGACCTCAAACCAAACGAGCCCTTTGTCTCACTCGGAGCCGCCAAGCCCGCCTGATTCTCTGAATCACTACTTGTGCAGCAGCACCAGCAGCAACGTCTAACAAATCGTTATCCATATTTGCCAAGCTAAGCAGCACAAAGCCAAACAGCAGAGCAAACACAACACAAGGAGTAACAAGGTATGCAAAAACACAGAAGCGAATTGATACAATGTCGATCACAAGGGACGCCTTGGCCATGTTGTTTGGGGGATTTATAGTGCAATTAGTCCAATGGTAGCGAGTTTGTAATGATTGCTGATTGTATACACTTGTTTGTATGTGAGCGGCACGAATGCTTTCAAAGTGGGCGGATTTTTTTTTCTGAAATTTTGTTTTCCCCCAATGAATCTCAATGTGAAAGTGTAAAATGTAACATATACAGTGCATCTTCATAATGTTTGTTCATATGCGTAATAAATACTTATTAAACGCGATCTTATAGTAAAAAGCAGACGTCCACGCTAACATGAATGAAAGTGCATACTTGTGTATAATGGTATAGAATCTGATCGATCAGTGTTGCTGCAATATTGTTTGTAAACGATAAAGTAACAGCTGCCATCTGTAGTATTGTATATATAAGTTATTGGCGAGATATCAATATTGTAGGCGTCCCTTTAAAATCGCAATAATACAGAAGATCTTCCGGCTGCCATCTCTAGTATTGTATATATAAGTGATTTGCAAGATGTCAATATTGTACGCGTCCCTTTAAAATCACAATAATAATGATGTTCCAAACGCTCGTTTACGTATATGTAGTATTGTAGTATTGTATATATAAGTGATTTGCGAGATGTCAATATTGTACACGTCCCTTTAAAAATGCAATAATACTGAAGATCTTCCTGATGACATCTGTAGTATTGTATACAGATACTCGTCGACTTACGACCACGTTACGTTCTGACCTTCCGGTCGTAAGACGATTTGGACGTAAGTCGGACAAAATATATGGCATGTAAATAATATGGTCTATTGTGTGATGTGTTGGGCTGACATTTCATGATTAATAATAACAATAACACCAGAGTTGTTTTAAATTAAATTCCTTTACTAATACAGTATCATCACAGTATGAATAATAAAATAACCTTAACTGTACTGTACCTGTACTGTGCAAATAATAACATAACATTTACTGTGCAAATACTATTACTGTACTGACATTTACTGTACTGTACCTATACTGTACTGTAATAAAATAACATTTTTTTTTGTACTCTACCTGTAGTACTATGCAAATAATAACATAACATTTACTGTACCTGTACAGTAGTTTGCAGGAACTTTAACACTTATTTTACTTTAAACTTTTAAGAAAAGTAACTGAACTTAAATTTTTCTTTTACTGTACTTTTACAGTTATGTCATCAGAGTTATCATCTTGGTGAGTTGAGGCTGGAGGGGTTTCAGATGCAGTGTTCTTTTCAAAAAACATGCTGAGCTTTGTTTGACGCGTTTGTTTCTTTTTCTCCTCATAGATTTCACGATAGCCACGCACAGCTTCCTGAATTTGACGGTCAACCTTGTTAAATCTTTCAACATTCTGGTCCATGTTTTCAAAACAGGAGACAGCTTTATGTAGCAATGTAAAGCCTTCAGCCAACCCCTTTGCAGTGAATTTCTTCTCTGGCTCTTCTTCTTCTTTGTCTTCTTCCTCTCTCCTATTTTCCTCTGCAACTCTCTCTGCTTCCAGTTCTATTAGATCTTCATTTGAAAGTTCTTTTGACTCATAATCTAACAGCTCTTCTACATCTTCCACTTCACATTCCAATTCAAGATTGTTTGCAAGTCTTACAATGTTTTCTCGAATTTCATCGAGCTCTTCCTCTGTTTCAAATCTCTCAAATCTGGTCACATATCGTTTTAGGCACTTCTTCCAAATTCCATTCATGCACTTTTCTGTTACATCCTCCCACGCTGCTGCAATATTTTTTATGCACTGAAGAATGTTATAACTTTTCCAAAAATCACGCAATGTTATGTCATCATCAGCATCTGTAGCAGCTATTGCTTGGGCGAATGTAGATCTGAGGTAGTATGCTTTAAACGTGGCAATTGCCCCTTGGTCCATAGGTTGAATGAGTGGTGTTGTGTTAGGTGGCATATAAACCACTTTTACATCAGGATTAAGGTCACCCAGGTGTGGTGGATGTCCAGGTGCGTTGTCTAAAATCATTAAAATTTTGAACTGGATTACTTTCCCTAAGCAATATTCACGAACTTGGGGAATGAAACAGTTAACAAACCAGTCTGTGAACATTGCCTGAGTCATCCACGATTTAGCATTTGACCGGTAATACACAGGCAGCGTGTGCTTATTAATGTTTTTAAATGCACGTGGGTTTTCTGAGCGATAGATAAGAAATGGCTTAAGCTTAAAACCAACAACGTTTCCTCCAAGTAACAAGCTTAACCGATCCTTGAATGCTTTAAATCCTGGCATGGTTTTTGATTCTTGGTGAATGTATGTGCGCTCAGGCATCCGTTTCCAGAACAGACCCGTTTCATCAACGTTGAATATTTGTTCAGGTAAATACCCTCCCTCTTGGATTAATTCATCCAAAGTGTCAATGAACTTTGCAGCGGCTTCTGAATCTGCACTTGCTGCTTCTCCTGAAACCCGCACATTATGCAGACTGAATCTTCTTCTAAAAAGTTTAAACCATCCAGTGCTTGCCTGGAAATTCTCTTTGTAATCCTCACCAGCTTTCTCCTTTAAAGTCTCAAACAAACTTTTAGCCTTCATCTGAATTGTTAGAAGGCTTATGGGTGTACGTTTTTGTATTTGATCTTCTATCCACAACATTAATAATTTCTCCATTTCATGAATGGGCCCTTGACGTTGTTTTGTTATTATTGTTGATTTCATTGGTGCGGAACCTTTTACAGCTTCACGTATGCGTTCCTTGTCCTTAATGATTGTGGAAACTGTGGAATGCGACAGTTTCATATCACGGGCAATCGCATTCACTTTTTTACCTTCGTCTGCTATTACTTTCATTTTTAACTCCAAATCAAGAGCTTTCCTCTTCTTTGTAGCCTCTTTGCCACTACACGGTACCGGCCTTTTGGACTGCGACATGGTCAGACCCATACAAAGGCTGCTGCTTACAGTCACTTCTCATCACACACAAGCACCGCCTTTGCGCACACAAGCACTGTCTTGCCTTTACGCACATACGCAAATAAGCATCACCCTCAGTGCGACCGATGGTCGTAAGTACCGCCTTTGCGACCGATGGTCGTAAGTACCGCCTTTGCGCACACAAGCACTGCCTTGCCCCTTTACGCACATACGCAAATAAGCATCACCCTCAGTGCGACCGATGGACGTAAGTACCGCCTTTGCGCACACAAGCACTGCCTTGCCCCTTTACGCACATACGCAAATAAGCATCACCCTCAGCGCGACCGATGGACGTAAGTACCGCCTTTGCGACCGATGGTCGTAAGTACCGCCTTTGCGACCGATGGTCGCAAGTACCGTCTTTGCGCACGTATTGCCTCTTCAGTGCGACCGATGGTCGTAAGTACGGATGGCCGTAAGTCGCATAGGTCGTAAGTCGACGAGTATCTGTATAAGTGATTTGCAAGATGTCAATATTGTACGCGTCCCTTTAAAATCGCAATAATAATGACGATCTTCCGGCTGACATCTGTAGTATTGTATATATAATTGATTTTCGAGCTGTCAATATTTTGTACGCATCCCTTTAAAATCATCATAATAATGATGTTCCAAACTGTCGTTTACGTATATGTTGTATTGTAGTACTGAGTGCTAAACTTCTGAAAGGGACGGTACAGTCCTAAAGCTGTAATGTGTATGGTTGAAGCTTCTAATGATGTCATCATATTATCAACCTGCCTGTCTAGTTATGAAATCCTCATTGTGTATTTTACTACATTGTTATTGTGTGCTAATTAAAATATAAATGTGTGCTTTGTGGTTGCGTGATGCGTGTTATGTACATATACATATATATTGTGATTGTCTTCCACATATGCTGACTTCTATAAAGCAGTATAGCATTGTTGCTCCTTCCCATAAAGTGACAGCTGTAATCTGTTCTAATGATGTTCTTATTGTACGTAATTCCTAATGGTATATTGTGAGTGAATCGTGATGTTAAAGGGACAGTAAAATCCCTATTTTATGTTTCCTGATTCATAGAGAGAATGTAATGTGTTTTTCCCCATCATATGAATGCACATGTATGAGTGAATGCTAAAAGTAAAGTATGTGCATCCATGAATGATCATGTGTTAAGCCTATGTAGATATTGCTGTTCATGCAAGCATATGAGTTGAATAAATGAAATGCTATAATAGAGGTAAATGAGAGGTGTTTCCAATAGTCTACTGTTTGTGAATCATGAAATGTTCAAATTATGGGGGCGGAGCCAACTACTGAACCGAGCAGACGCAGACCTTGTGAGCTCCTGCTCTAATAATATCCTAAACTCAACTAAATAGCCTTAAAACACTAATTTAGCTAAAGGAGATACAAAGCTCTCTAATAGACATAATAGCCTATGCTCTGAAGTAATTTCTGGCGCAATAAGCGTGGATCTGTGCTCCTATCAAACTAAGAAGATGGATTCCCTAATAATGGATGCTCTTACCACGCTGGGATACCGCATGGATACTCAGTTCCAATCTCTCTCCCAGTGCCTATCGCTAAAATCAGAGCCAGTCCTACATATAACAGAGGGAACATCAAATATCTTAATAAACCCGGTTGATGACACATGTCGGCAAGACAAGATGGCGGAGGTGACTAGACCAGACTCTCTTACATCTCCCCGGCAGTCTGTTGTTTCCTGCGACCTTCTTACTGTTTGCCCTGTTTCCGCCTCGGAGCGGCCGGTCGGGGTGGGGGCTGTAGTAGACATAGCTGACCTTAGCTGTGCAAGGAACACTCCTTCGGATAATCGGCTCCTAACAGCTACTCACCCGTTGCCCACTAATGAGGATTCACCCAGTGAGGAGACAGACCGGACCCTAGATAGGTCGGGATCTTGCCTTTGGCCCCTGACGCAGCCTTATCATATTTGCAACGGTTCTGTATGCTTCCTGCCCCTTTGGCGGCCTCAACGCCAGAGCAAATAGGAGCATGTGGACCGGCTTCCTCTCAGCGCTCCCCAGAGCCTTCTGGTATATGATACCCGCTGTATGAGCTCTTTGTGCCATGTCTGGGACCTTGCGTCTAGGGCACCCGACAAAGATGTAGTCACCTGCTGCTCTCACCAGTTAGTAAAGAGGCACTTCGTCTCATATGACTCCCTTGGACTGGATCAGATAAACACCCAGTGGCGGCTGGTGAATTTTTAAGATGGTGGTGCACAAGACCCCGCCCCTTTGAGAAAGCCCCGCCCACAGAAAACAAAACAAATTTTGCTTGTAATAAGTGCTGGTATATAACTTATATAGGTATCCACTGATCTCCTAGGACCCACCACTGCCACACTATATCTAACATTTCCAGCCCCTTAACAATTTAGCTTATCTATTTTTTATTATTTTGGGTGGGTGTTTTTAAAGGTAGATCTTGAGGACAGAAGCTGTATTTCTAAGGTTTTTGGGTCCTTGGGTGCTATGAGGACCTTTGATGTTAGGGGATGTACTGGCATGATTGTGTAAGGTTAGTACACAAGATAGCAGATGAAAGGGACACATACACAGACACATACTTAGGGATACACTCACACATACATACACAAAGATATACACACACACATACATACTTAGAGATACACACACATACATACACACACACAGAGATACACACACATACATACAGATACACATTCATACATACAAAGAAATATACAAACATACATACACAGAGATACACACACATAAATACATACATACATACACACACAGAGATACACATACAGATACACACACATACATGTAGAGGTACACACATACATACATAGATGCACAGAGATAGGCACCAACACATGCTGCACATATATAGGCAGACATACACATATATATGCAGGGACATGCATGGTAATATTTTTTTTTTTAAATACTCATGGGACTTTTCTTATTCTAAACTTGAGGTCCAGTCCAGCTCATTTAAATGTTCATAACAGTGGAAGTGTATTAATAATTTGAGTTAACCCTTCTTTGTGCCACAGTACATATACAGTATATTTAGAATTTTGTTAGAGGCAGAGCATAAGAATTTCTAGGAACTAACTCACAGTCAGACTGACCTTTATGATCACATAGTTGTTCCTTCAAGTACTGTGTGCAGTAGAGTTGTAAATTTAAACTGGAGTCCTCCTCTCCCTCATGACCTCCTGCCCTGCAGCATGCATAGGACAACACTGACTGATTCACAATTTAACCCCATGGCTACCAAAAATTGCTGCAATACACTGCTCAGGAATAAACTGCAGTCCTTTCTAGGAGCCAGGGAGTTAAATGGTGTTCCTTATGTTACGGAGCTTTTTTTTTTTAGGTAATTCAAGGCAGGGTCAAGGGTGAAGTGTTTTCCGGGTCCCACAATTAACATCACAATCCCTGACAGGCTCAGCTTAAACATATAATGTGAGGTAGTAGGAGAAAGACACTTAGAACAAGTTTCACAGTGACACGCTGTTATTAACTTCATTGTTCCACAGACTGCAGTTATGCTTTACATAAGTAGCTAAATAAGAGCTTGACACACACATTTCATTTTGATGTTCACTTCTAAACTAGTTCTCTGAGCTCTCTCTGTTTTAATTCTATAAAACATACTTAACTGAAGTCTGAAGGGATGACTTGTCTCCTGCAGCCCACCGGCTCCTTCACTTGCCTTGCCTGAGAGACATCGCCTCAGTCTCCACAAACTGCTATGCTCAGCCTGCTGCAGTGCTGGGGCTGCCGCCTCTAAATGGGCAGTTAAAATTATGTGCGTGCCGTGTGTGAGTAGCTGGTGAAGCTGATCAGCCAGGAGACATGATGCTGTCATGCTGATAATGATGGTGGCCTCAGTTGCCACACGCAATAAGTGGTTCGCCTGCCCCTGCTCCTCTCTGCTCAACGGCTATCTCCTCAATGAGAATTTCGCTCCGTTGAGGGGGAGGAGACTTATGGGAGCGGTCACATGATGCTACTACAGCGTATCAGAGGCGAGACTCAGCCATCAGGCAGACTGTGGGAGGAGCCAGAGCACAGGCTGAAGTCAGCTCGCACACTTCAGCCTGTGCGAATAGGGCTCTATTAGCGGTGCCGGGCTGGGAGGAGCTACGCCTGCACAGTGATGCATAGAGATCACTGTGCAGGATAGGGTTTTGCTTGATCACACATGTGATCAGTGTCTGGCACTCTGGTGACTTGTGCGCGCACTCGCGCAGTGAGAGCAGCCCCGTAGACAGTTTACATCCGCCTGGTCCTAGCTCCCTCCTGCTTCAATCTACAGTGAGTCTACAACTATATTAATGGTGGTACCGGTCCTACAGGCTGAGGCTACAGTAACAAAACAGAGCCCAGTCTACACAGCACTAAATATTATAATAAATAATAACACACACACACTAATAAAAAAAAAAAAAATTAAACAAAAAAATTAAACAATTTTTTTTTTTGCTGAATTTTTTATTTATTTTTTGCTCAATTTTTTTTCCCTCCTTGCCCCCTGGGGGGTTCCCGTGCGAATGTGTACAACTGGAGGAGCCTCCACTTAAACACCACACCAGCAGTAGACAGACTTGGGATCGGATAAACTCTGACTGGGGGCGCACTTATTATCTCTCCCGGACTGACACAGGACAACGCGATAAACACCATTTAGCAGCTCACAATGGCACAGAACTCTTTTTCAGCTAATTAAGGCTTATACTCACGTAATGTACTTTTATCAATATCACATTCAAATGGACATTTCTATCATGGCTATTTTACAATCACACAAATCTATCTTATGTGTAGGTGTGGTTCACATTCAGTATATATTTTTACACAGCTAGGTCTTGCCGCATGTGTGTTTATTCCTGTTAAATGTGCATTTGTTGGGATAAAATAATATATGTTAAGGTAATGTGTATCTGCCAATATTATGCTGACCATTGGAGCTATAATTGATAGAGTTTATCATCTGACAGGTGTACTAGGTTAGAATAAGTGTAATAAGAGAAAAGGGAGATCCACCATATTTTTTTTGCAGTCAGAGAGAACACCTCCATATAGTGCTAGTTTATATAGGTATGTTTCTAGTCACCCACTCTTTTTACAGATAATATATCCAATTTTAACATGAGGAATCAATAGTATAACAACTGCATGTTTGAAATCTTACTTGATGCTCTCTGTTTACATATGCTCCCCTAGAAATGTGCTCTGTCCTCACACATCCTGCTTTAGTTATAGATCAGCCTATTGGTTTATGTTGTACAGTATTATCTTCTCTCTTTGTAGCTCACTTTCTGCCAAGTCTGCCATTAGAAGTTAGAACATTTTTTAGTTAGAGGTGCATTGTGTTTATCATTATATATGGTGCTGTGCATGTTGGTATGTGTTTTAACCTCTCTCAACAATCATACTACCGCTATGATATCCTGGCACACAATGTATTTAGTATCATATACCCTGATCCTGCTCTCATTACCTCCAGTTGAGTGATACTCATATAGCCAGCTAGCTTATATTTAAGGATCTATATAACCTCATCTTTTTACTGCAGGTTACATACTTAGTTTTGTAAGATAACAGTGTGCATAACAATATCCCACTACCATGGTGTTCCTGTATGTAACATACTCTAATTCCGGCTTTAGGTATTGTACAATTATCACTATAGATGAGTGGGTTTAGCAATTGAATCCGGAAACTCCATGGGCCACAGGTATCTCATCCCATATGTTAATTGCTATCATATCAGACGTGGTTATTACACCAATCTTATCACAGATGAGTGTGTCTATCAATTAAGCTGTTCTTTACTCAGGGAAACATACTTATCTCATAATATGTATAAAAGCTGGAGCAGGCTAACTGAAGATAGAGCAAAAGACATATTTGAACCCTTCATGGATAGTGTAGCCTCATATACCCTGTTCATGTTTTCATTGCCACCAGTTGAGAGATATTCATATAGCCAGCTAGCTTAAGTTTAATATTCTATATAACCGTATCTTTGTACTGTAGTTTATATATTTTGTTTAGTAAGGTAACAGTGTACATAACAACACCTTACCATCATAGTTTTTCTGTATGTAAAATGTTCCAGTCCCAGCTTTGTATATTATACAATTTTGGCCCGTTGAGCCTATACTGTGAGGATTCACCTTACTCAGTTAACTGTTAATAATGTCGCACCTCTAGTTCATAATGCCCTTCTCTTTAATTCTCCCACCTAACTGTGTTCCATCAACTCACTACCTCTCCTTTATGCTCTTACCCTCAGATAGAACACATCTACAACAGGGGCCCAACCTCCTCCCCCCCACTCTTTTTCTTTCTCTTTTCCTTTTCTTCTTATTCTCTAAAAGCAGCTTTTGCCTGCTGATTTTCCTCATCTTTCTATCCCCACACTAGATCCAAAAGTGGCCACTTCCAATGCCAAGTTCCTCCTTAAATGTTCATAAGCTATGTAAGGTTCAAGAGTAACCTTCCTTATCAATTGAGGAACCCACTATAGAACTTATTATAAATATAAAAATGAGGTTCAAGATGATTACTCATACAGACCCAATGTAATACTGTTGCTTTATCTTGCATATAACTCTTTGTCATATCATATGTTATATATATTTCATGGTATTTCATATTGGTTGTACTATTCTTATAACCTCAATAAAAAATTTATATAAAAAAAAAAGAAAAAAAAAATTCAAATTATTTTTCTGTCCGTTTAAATCTGATGTAATTATTCCAAATGTTTGTTACTAGTGATGGGGATTTGTAGTTGATCTAATGTGAATGTATAAACCAATTTGATGTTGTTGTGAATTTCACAGAAGTAAAAGCCATAACTCCATAGGGAAATAGCCATTTCGTGATCTATTTGTTATAGCGGAACTAACGCAGGAAAACATGAGTTAGTTTCTCAATTGTAATGCTGGTATTTAGAGTTTTCATGTCTACGCTTTTTGCGTGCGTTAGGGAAATCTGTCTGTCGCGTGCACGAGCACGTCTTCCCCATAGAAGTCAATGGAGGAGAAAAATGTGTGTCTAAATAAAATCCAAGACTGGTTTTGAGCGTAAAGTGAGTGACGTCATGGTCTTGTGTGAAAAAGTAGCTAAATCGTCTTTATTTCCTAATAAAAATGTGATTTGTGTATGTAATGTGGTGTATATTGTTTGTATGTATCAATTAGTGTATGTATGTGATAATATTATTAGTTAGATGTAGCTATATGTGTGTCTGTTCCCGTCTGTCAATGTAAGTCAATGGAAAAAGGATATTTGTGGGGGGTTTTCAAACACCCGAGATCTCGTAACTTTGATCCTTTATATTTTGACATGAAAATATGAAAAAATAAAAATAAATATAGTGTAGTGTTTGTATGAGTGTAAGTGTACTTTGTGTAATATTTTTTGTGTGATTCGTGGATGTTTATTTTCGCGTTAGATGTTAACTACTGGGTCTGTGTTGTCAGCAATGATTTCAGCGTTAAACAATTTTTTTGTGGCATTAAGGAAACTCTAAATACCAGCGGGTGGCAAAAATCAGCGTTAGGAGCCCTTAACGCTGCTTTTTAACCCTAACGCAAAACTCTAAATCTAGGCGTATTTAAATTGAAATAAATTTAACCCTTTTGGTTTTAGGGTTTGCATTTCGAAGATCCATTTTGCCTCTTTTTTGAGGAGGGCATACGATTGGTTGCCCCCTCTTTTATTTACCTTCAGTTTGGTTATTGCTGTGTAATTAAAATATTTTAAATTACTGTTACTATACATTCTGAAGTGTTTTGCAACTGGAAGATCTTTATTTCTTTCTGTGTCTGAGTTTTCTAGGGAATTTAGGTGTTCCTTTATTCTTTCTTTAACTGTTCTTTCTGTCTCTCCTACATACTGTTTCCCACATTTTTTGCAAGTAATTAAGTAAATTACATTTATATCCATACACCTTATTGTCTCTCTGATTTTATATTCCTTCAGTGTGTTACTGGACTTGAAGGTTTTTGTTTTATTTGCATGTTTACATGCTTTACATGATCCACAAGGGTAGAAGCCTTGTAGTTTATCACCTAAAACTCCCCTAGTTATATAATTGTTTTTCTGTTTTAAAGTAGGTGCTAGTATGCTTTTCAGATTTTTTGTTTTTTGTATACAAATTTTGGTTTATTTGGAAGTAATTCTCTTAAATGTGGATCTGATTTTAAAATTTTCCAGTGAGATCTTATTATTTTTTCTAATTTAATCCTATCTTCACTGTATTCAGTAATGAAGGGTATTAAAATCTCTTCTCCTTTTATATTTATTGGTGTATTTTTAGGTTTATATTGTAAAATTTCCTTCCTTTCTATATCTTTTAATTTCAATCTTTCTATTTCAATTTTCTCTTCAGAATAGCCTCTTTCTATGAATTTATTTTTTTAAATTATAGATTGGGTCTCAAAATCAAAAAATTAGACACATTGGCCCATAGTTATCAAGGTTTGTCGGACCTGATCCGACAGTGCGGATCAGGTCCGACAGACCTCGCTGAATACAGCGAGCAATACGCTTGCCGTATTCAGCATTGCACCAGCAGCTCACAATAGCTGCTGGTGCAACGCTGCCCCCTGCAGACTCGCGGCCAATAGGCTTGCTCAGAGCAGGCTCGCCGGAAACACGGGGCATCAAGCTCCATTTGGAGCTTGATAAATATGCCCCATTGTGTAATATTACCGGTCACTGAGAGTATCCACAATAGTAACACACAGTTACTTGGAGGGTGTATTGATATATTCTATCAATTCCTTGTACTTCTTTGTATGACAGTATCCAGCTTTGCGCTAGACCCATTCTCTTTGTATCTTTCTTCTTGTGCATTTTATGCTCTACATTCACTGAAGGATAGATTGCCTTCAGTGGGTGTCTAATAGCTGCATTGCCTTGACACTGCCAATACATCTAGCAGGGCTCAAAATTTCCACTCTTTACTAGCCATTGGCGAGTGGAAATTTAATGGCGGCGAGTGACAGTTAGTGAGTGAATGATGAATCAATATTTACTCACAGTCCAAAGTCTGGTAGCATGTTGTAAGTAGCAAAGTAAGCACATTTGCAAAATGTACGTTCCTATTGCAGCATTGACATTTTGGGCTATGTGTAAAAAATATTATCTGAAGGGATATTACATATACTAGAAAGGGCAAGGATATGTTATTCCTCTAGTGCTGTAGGAACACCATTAGTGCTTATACTGTTACTTCTGAGAGGGTAAACGGGGCAGAGAGAGAGAGATTGGAGAGGAAAAGTAAAACTGGAGAATAAGATAGCTTTACGAGAGAGTGGAGAAAAAAAAAGTGTAAAAAGTTATGAGAAAGGGAAAGAAATAGTGTAAAGAGAAGATGTGGCCTGAGAGATCAGGGAGGGGGGAAAAGAGAGATTGAAGAGAGGAGGGAGTGGAGAAAGATAGTTAAGAGAGAGAAGGGAGAGATAATTATTAAAATAAAATCTCCAAGTCTGATATGGCCTTCCATGACTGTCAGCACTCTCTGTATTCTCTCAGTTCATCAACTTCCGATTTCTATCCAGCTGTTGTCTTACCTAGAACCACCAATGATGTTGAAATTGTACTTATTTTTGTTAATCTATCTCTATATGAAGCATTATTTAATTTGTTAAGGTATAAAATAAAAAATATTAAAAATGCACAATAATGTGTTTCACAATGGCTAAACATATGCAAAGAGAGGTTGGAGAAGTGGGTGTGGTGTGGACAGGTAGTGGGTAGGAAGTGGGTCAGAAGTGGCAAGCAACATTTTGGCCCGGCTAGTATCTTACGGTCTCAAATTTTGAGCCCTGCATCTAGTATGCAAGAGTTTTAAGTGCTCCTTTCGCTTTTTCACACACACACACACACATATATATATATATATATATATATATATATATATATATATATATATATATATATATATATGAGAATAAAGTAAACATTGCTTCATATACAGTAGTATGTGAAATTGTATTCTCTTCATTACATGGCACCTACAGGAATTTCTTTTTATTTAACCTGAAAAAAGAAACATACTGCAGTAATCCCCAAAAACAGGAAGGATTAAAGATTCCTGTTAGCCTACAAGCAAATCACATTGCTAAGTAGAAATATAAAGATATTCATAATACGCTTTGCCAACTAACTAAATTGACATAAGAAACTTTCATGATTCATATTGAGCGTACAAAAATAAATCTAAATTTACTTTTTTTTATGAAATGTTCAATCTTTCTCTTGGTATACTTTCTATGGGAGAATACTGTGGTCGGTTTTTGAGTCTTTATTGGATATTTCTATTCTCAGAAGGTACAAATTAACAACAAAATGTAAAGACATGATGATACAGACGCACTTCAGTAGAGTTTCCATCAGTCCATATATGAGGTCATATTTGGACCTCTCCTCATACATATATGACAAAACAAAGAAGGTAAAAAACATTAAAAAAAATTATAATAAAAACAGCAAATTAAAAAACTATAAGAAAAAACAGATATATGGTGATAAATGATGTATCTGGCACATACAACATTTTACAAAATAACAAAGAAAGAAGAAGTCTCAAAATGTGAACTTTATTTTCGCAAATTAATAACAAACGTTTTCTCTTTTAATGGCAATCAGATATATTAAATGCAAAGCAAAATAGCCTAAAAAATAAAGATATTCTAAGTTGCGCTTCTGATCTAATATATCTAGTGTTGGACTAAAGCAATGTCAGAAATAGGATTGAGCTTGCATTCTATTGGCTGTTCCAATCAGCCAATAGGATTGAATCAGCCAATAGGATTGAGCTTGCATTCTATTGGCTGTTCCAATCAGCCAATAGGATTGAACTTCAATCCTATTGGCTGATTGCATCAGCCAATAGGATTTTTTCTACCTTAATTCTGATTGGCTGATAGAATTCTATCAGCCAATCAGAATCTAATGGACGCCATCTTGGATGACGTCACTTAAAGGTACCTTCATTCGTCGGGTAGTCGTCGGCAGAAGAGGATGCTCCGCGTCGGATGTCTTGAAGAAGGACCCGCTCCGCACCGGATGGATGAAGATAGAAGATGCCGTCTGGATGAAGACTTCTGCCGTCTGGAGGACCACTTCGTTCGGCTTGGATGAAGACGTCTCCCGGTAAATCGATCTTCAGGGGGTTAGTGTTAGGTTTTTTTAAGGGTGTGTTGGGTGGGTTTTATTTTTAGGTTAGGGCTTTGGGCCGCAAAAGAGCTAACTGCCCTTTTAAGGGCAATGCCCATCCAAATGCCCTTTTCAGGGCAATGGGGAGCTTAGGTTTTTTTAGTTAGTATTTTATTTGGGGGGTTGGTTGTGTGGGTGGTGGGTTTTACTGTTGGGGGGGTCGTTTGTATTTTTTTTTACAGGTAAAAGAGCTGATTACTTTGGGGCAATGCCCCGCAAAAGGCCCTTTTAAGGGCTATTGGTAGTTTAGTTTAGGCTAGGGTTTTTTTTATTTTGGGGGGGATTTTTTTATTTTGATAGAGCTATTAGATTAGGTGTAATTAGTTTAAATATCTGATAATTTTTTTTATTTTCTGTAATTTAGTGGGGGGGTTTTGTACTTTAGATAATAGTATATAATTTAGTTAATTGTATTTAATTTATGTAATTTATTTAATTGTAGTGTAGTGTTAGGTGTTAGTGTAACTTTAGTTAGGTTTTTTTGTTTTTTTTTCTTCAAATTCTTTTTATTGAGAGCCAACACATGGATAAATCAATCAACAGTTCCAGACATTATCATGAAGATTACATCCAAAGATACAGTAGGCATGCAATCTACTTAGAGGTAACATTGTTCAGGACATAACAGAAATTCAGAAGATCAGTATATGACAGATATCCAGGATACCTACAACAATTTATGGTCTTGCTATCTACATATGTTCAGCTCCCTCATTTTACATTTTCATCCCCAACTAAACCCCGAACCCCCCCCCCCCAACCCTCTAAACATAAAAAAACAAAAAAAACAAAACGACTTAACTAAACTAAATACACATTCTAAACATAACCCCAATTGACCTCATGGCTTGATGGGTGAGCCATCCCCTTTGTATGTATATAGGCGAGTTGACTATGAATATGTTACTCAATAGTGTAAACTAAACAAAGTAAAACAAACAAGCTTATGCATTTGATTTAGCAAAGGATCCGCCAAAACCCACGTAATGATAGACCGCTTAGAGAGGCATGCCAGATTCTATAAGTAAGTTATCCTGTCTAGTATTTCACACACAATAAACAATGGGTCAACATTTAAATGAGACTGTATGATATGATATGTGAGGGCCCCAATTAATTTAAAAAGAAATAGTTTATATAGCTTAATGTTTGAGTGGGTTTTTTTTTTGTCAGCTTAAGTATGGTTTTGCTAGAAGATAAGGGCAATGTTATATTACAATAAGGGTGAATTGCGGCCATCACAAATATATTATGCTGCAAGTGGTTTACAATATGTACACTAAATCACATTACTGGAGGCAGCCCAGGCATTTATATGGGATAGCTATAATAAGAGCTCGGTTATTCTGTCTAAAAGTTTACCCTTAAGAAACCATGTGCCAGCATTTAAATAAGAAAATATAACTGTAGGACATGATATGCAAAGGCTGCAACCCGTTTAGAATGATATTATTAATATAACTTAATGTCCGAGTGAGTTTTCCCAGGAGTGTTTTAGGTTCCTAGATCTGTCTGAGGGAAGTAATATTGGTGATACTCACATTGTCAGCTCAAATACAGTTTTGCTAAAGGATAAGGGCAAGACTAATTTACAATGAGAGTGATTTGCGACCGACACATGTAAATTGTTATCCTCAATAGACAGTGGGCCAACATTTAAATAAGGGGATATAATTGTATGATATGACATATGTGGGCCCCAACCCACTTAGAAATAAATAATTTATATAACTGAGTATTTGAATGGGTTTTTTTTTATAATTTGTTTTATTTTCAGGGATGCTTTAGTTTCCTGGCTATGTCTGAGGGGAGTAATATTGGCGATATTCACACTGTCATCCCAAATGTGCTTTTGCTAGAAGGTAAGTGCAAGGCTAAAATTACACTAGAGGTGGACTGCGCCTGTCACGTATCGGTTGTACTACAGGTGCTTTACAATACGTGTATGAGATCACATTTCTGGGGATAACCAGAGCATATATGGGTTATTCATGCTAGGCACTTCACAGGACAATGTGCCCTCTTGAGACTAAACAGCCATTTTCTACTGAATTACATATAAATATGGGAGAGTCCCTAAACTACAGGGATATATTTGGGGTGGCTAATTCAGCCCACAGTGAGTACAGCGGTTCATGTATTGTCAATTGGGGAGCAAAAATAAAACAACAATTCTCAAGATTCTAAAAGGAAAAAAAAAAAAAAAAAAAAAAGAATAAGTGCAACAAAACGGATTAAGTCATACATGCAGTGACAGTACACACATAGCATGATCAGACGTAAAAATAAGTAAAGGCATCTGCTGATAAGTTTGAATGGCCATAAAAGACATAGCCAGGTTTAGAAAAGCAAGTCATAGGAGCTGCTGGCCAACAAGTTAACATGTTAGATGAAGTCGAGCGACTATATGTAGACTGGCAAAGATGCGGGGTATATTACAGTGGCATGGGGACTGAGCGAGGGAGTCAGCTCATTAAGGATGGTCTGGTACACAGTTAGCTGGGACACAAACAGGAAACAGACTACCCGACTCCAGCCCGTGATGTTGCCTGATATAGCTGTCCTAGAAGATAGCAGCTTTTTTGCGGAGGAGGGGGAAGAAACTGCCGCACAGCGAGACCCAAGCACAGCAGCACACTTAAAGAGCAGCTGCCCCATCTTGAAACAGGCCGCAAGGTTTGCAGTGCGGCAGCATCCCATGGTGAAGCATATATCAATGCTCCCAAAGGGCAACTGTCCCATTTTGAGTCTAACTTCTGGATCTGCATAACGGAGGTGTCCTGCGGTAAGTCGCATGTAATTGTAGCTTGTCCATTACGCTGTGCAGCAAAGGTCTCTATGTCGCCATCTGTATCAATAGTCTCGGTGGTTGCTACACTGTTCCGCTCCCCCTGACCAAGACATTGTTCGGTTCTGCCAACGGAACTCAATGAGTATGCTGCATGAGAGCAGTCCCGGGGCTGATTTGAGGCACTGGTTATACAGCCGTTAGCGCCCGTATGTCCACTGAGTGTCGGGAATCCTGCGATCAGTTGTTTCCCTTTAAGAATAAAATTTGGGCAAGTCAGTGTCTGTGAAATTGACATGTTATGTATTACTCTGGGCTCGAACATAGCCAGGTACTTCCTCTGGAGTAAAAGATTAGAGATGTATGGTTCCTGCACCAGTGTTATAGTGCCCGTCTCCAAGGTGTCCGCTTCCCGTATAGCAAGTGAGATCTGGCGCGGTTCAATTGAACAGATGGGTGATATTGCTTTACCATGATCAGGTATACAAAGCCCTCTCATTTCACAGAGAAGTTCCCCCATAGCTGCCGTCAGGGAGTCCAGTAGTGGTGCAAAGACATCAGTTAGGGCTTCAGTGATATGCGCCATCTTGTTAAGCGAAGCAGGCACGTCTGCAGGCTTAAAGGCGAAGTTTAACTTTATAGTGCCTTCTCGGAGGCCAGGAGTTGAGATACCCTGATCCTGTAGTTTTCCCGGGCACAATGATTGCCAAGGGAGGAGTGGATGGCTGAAGATTTTGCCACTCTGCATTCATAAGCAAGTTTCATGCATGAAGAGTTGTGAAGCTGTGGCCATCTTGTTGAGCCGCCTACCGGAAGTCCCGGTTAGGTTTTATTTTACAGGTCAATTTGTATTTATTTTAGCTAGGTAGTTATTAAATAGTTAATAACTATTTAGTAACTATTCTACCTAGTTAAAATAAATACAAACTTGCCTGTAAAATAAAAATAAACCCCAAGCTAGCTACAATGTAACTATTAGTTATATTGTAGCTAGCTTAGGGTTTATTTTACAGGTAAGTATTTAGTTTTAAATAGGAATAATTTAGTTAATGATAGTAATTTTCTTTATATTTATTTAAATTAGATTTAATTTAGGGGACGTTAGGGTTAGACTTAGGTTTAGGGGTTAATAAATGTAATATAGTGTCGGCGACGTTGGGGATGGCAGATTAGGGGTTAATAAGTATAATGTAGGTGGCGGCATTGTCGGGACGGCAGATTAGGGGTTAATAACATAATGTAGGTGGTGGCAGTGTAGGGGGCAGCAGATTAGGGGTGTTTAGACTTGGGGGTTATGTTAGGGTGTTAGTTGTAAACGTAACTTTATTCTCCCATAGGAATCAATGGGATATCGGGCAGCAGCGAACATGAGCTTTGCTGCTTTCCAACTCCCATTGATTCCTATGGCATCCGCCTCCTCCAGGGCGGCGGATTGAAAAGCAGGTACGCTGGGCCGGAATAGTGGCGAGCGTACCTGGTAGAAATTTGATAACTAGCAAAAGTAGTCAGATAGTGCCGAATTTGCATTCGGAACATCTGTAGTGACGTAAGCATCGATCTGTGTCGGACTGAGACCGGCGGATCGTATGTTACGTCACAAAATTCTACTTTTGCTGGTCTGTAGGCTTTGATAAATAAGGGGAATCAGGCTCGCCACAATTACGCTGCGGAATTCCAGCGTATTTGCGGTTGACGGCTTGATAAATAGGGGCCATTGAGTCTATTTAGAGTTAGACAGTAATATATAACTAGAATTATATAACTATGTATATATCTAATATATAATAATATATAACTAAACCCTCTAAAAGATGAGATGAAGCTGCTGGCGGCTATCCGTGTAAACACTGAATTGTAATAAAAACTATGATTTAGTGTTTGTTGCAAGTAAGAAACTCCCCTTGGAAGTAATGCGCATGTCTATGAACATTGTGAACATGCATGGAGACGAAGGGTGTTTGAGAACGATGACGTGACCCAGACTTTAGCGCATGCTCATTGAAGATGAAAACTAACACTATTGTAAAAAGCCTGTCAACTAACACGGATCACAATAGAGGGCTAAAGCAATGCGGTCATAGGAAGAAAAAAAATAGAGTTTGGAACAGGCTGATAAACGGCAGGGAATAGTATATTAGCTGGCATATATTTATAAATAGAAGGTATGTTAAAAAAAAAGAAACGGTAATAATGATTCTAAAGCAGTTACTTTCAGATGGCACTTAGTGATATTACTGTGGTTACCATCACTTTAACCATTTCTCCCACTTATTTTGATTTTTGTTTTTTTATTAGTTCAAAGAAATACAGATATATGATCTCTAACATCAACAAGCAAACTAACTAAAGCTAGCTGTGATCATTATTACTGTGACAATCATTTGACAGTTTAATGGACATGAAACACCTTATTTGAATGGGTGGACCTCACTCTTTCAAGTTAGAGGTAACATATTTGTGGTGGTTGCGTAATAAAGGCTGCAAAATAGAATCAATGCTTGTTCCATATAACTGTGGTTCTGTCAAATTATCACTGTTGCCACAGTGATCATCTAATAAACACCTGGGCATGTGACCCCTCCTTTGAACGAGGGGGGCTCCCCTCTCCTTGGATAGATAGAAAGATAGATTAGATATATAGATAACCATACTGGAAGTACATTTTTCTGTGTCCCTAAGTTTGTTTGTATGTAGGTCTGTGTGTTCTAAACAAAAGCACTAACATTATTTTGTTTTATTCTAATATGCTTTTGTGCTCTTCAGAAATTGAATTATTTAAAGAGAAAAACATTTTGCTAACAACAATCTTGCATAACAAAAAAAATCTTATTCCATTTACTCAGTGAAGTTACATCAAGCATTGAGGGTGGTAGGTTTTTCACTTCTCATATGAGGTGTCATTTAATTGAAGTTTAAGCATAAGGAGAAACTACAACACAATAAAGCTCATATTATAAAAAATACATAATCTTGTAAATGCCCACACATCATTCAAGATAATTACCATCTATTTGTATTATTTCTTTTATGTTAGTGCAATTCCTAGAAATTATGCAAAGTGCATTTTATTTAATTCACTATAGCTGAGCAGCCTTGGTTTCATTATGCAGTGCAATAAACAGAATATTGTACAATTTGTATTACTGCCTTTCCTTGTCACAACTTCCTTGTGTTCATATAATTATATTCACATGAATATGCTCTCATTAGGGTGATTTCCAATTTTACATAACTTGTGTGTCTATCTATATATGTTTTATGAAAGAATTTTTTTTTATTTGCGTAAATGATAATTACAGCATTGTCATGATGTGGAATTATTGTGCAAACTATAATATGACTGAAGCTTCATTGATTGAATGCTTAGATTGGGCCAGATTACAAGTGGCACACTATCGGCTAGATTACGAATCTTGCGTTATAGTGAAAAAGCAGCGTTATCAGGTTATAACGCTGCTTTTTCACTACCGCTGGTATTACGAGTCTTGCAGATTTAGGGGCACCGCACACTTTTTTGGCCTTACCGCAAATCAATTTATGCAAATTGCGTATAGTCTTTTTTCAATGGGACCTCCATAGCGCCGGCATTACAAGCTTGTCCTGGGAGGCCAAAAAGGGAGTGGTACACCCTATCCCGTCAAGATTCGTACCACATTCTAAAGTCAGTAG
The DNA here is from genome assembly GCF_027579735.1 of Bombina bombina. Lineage (NCBI taxonomy): Eukaryota > Metazoa > Chordata > Amphibia > Anura > Bombinatoridae > Bombina > Bombina bombina. The sequence goes on along the minus strand of NC_069501.1, from coordinate 308,601,739 downwards.
TTATGAGTTTTACACTACAAAGCTGTAGCATAAAACTCATAACTTAAGTGCTAAAAAATACACTAACACCCATAAACTACCTATTAACCCTTAAACCGAGGCCCTCCCACATTGCAAACACTAAAATAAAATTATTAACCCCTAATCTGCCGCTCCGGACATCGCCGCCACTAGAATAAACATATTAACCCCTAAACCGCCGCACTCCCGCATCGCAAACACTAGATAAATATTATTAACCCCTAATCTGCCGCCCCTAACATCGCCGCCACCTACCTACATTTATTAACCCCTAATCTGCCACTCCGGACATCGCCGCCAATAGAATAAACATATTAACTCCTAAACCACCGCACTCCCGCCTCGCAAACACTAGTTAAATATTATTAACCCCTAATCTACTGCCCCTAACATCACTACCACCTACCTACATTTATTAACCCCTAATCTGCCGCCCCCAAAGTCGCCGGCACTATCCTAAATGTATTAACCCCTAAATCTAAGTCTAACCCTAACACCCCCTAACTTAAATATAATTGAAATAAATCTAAATAAAAATTACTATCATTGCCTAAATAATTCATATTTAAAACTAAATACTTACCTGTAAAATAAACCCTAAGCTAGCTACAATATAACTAATAGTTACATTGTATCTAGCTTAGGGTTTATTTTTATTTTACAGGCAAGTTTGTATTTATTTTAACTAGGTAGAATAGTTACAAAATAGTTATTAACTATTTAATAACTACCTAGCTAAAATAAATACAAATTTACCTGTAAAATAAAACTTAACCTGTTTTACACTAACACCTAACCTAACCCTACAATTAAATAAATTCCCTAAATTCAATACAATTAACTAAATTACAAAAAAAACAAACACTAAATTGCAGAAAATAAAAAACAAATTACAAGATCTTTAAACTAATTACACCTAATCTAATAGCCCTATCAAAATATGCATTACTGACAAAATGTCGCTCTACCTCATAGAGAAGGAATTGCAAATACAGGGGCTAGACAATAGTATTCTCTCCTCACGCAGATGCAAAGAGAATCTAAATATAGCCAAAAATAAAATTGATGAGTTTGCCCAAGACATAGCCGCCTTAGATAAACATAACTTAAATTTACTAGCAAAAATACAAGAGTTAAATAATCAGCTCGTACAAAGCCAGAGAGAATTAAGTGGTTTAAAAAGGTTGTATCGCCATAATGAAAACCCCTCTATTAGCAGTGAGAATAATGCAGATAATTCTAACTCTCTTAGAGAATGCATTAGGGATGAAATGCAGAAATTTAGGGAAGAATTTAGACAAAGGACCCCTGTTGAGTCAGAAGTAAATTTCCCAAATAGACAGTCACCTCATGATATAAATTCAGGGAGCTGCTATAACTCAGCTGATGAGGGGGAGGGAAGCTCTAGTAGTGAGTCAGAGGGCGGAGCTAGCTATCCAAATAGCCCACGTAGTACTAATGTACGTAGGGGGTCTCCCCATACTAATAGGGCAGTACAGAGATACTCCAGCCCCAGAAATAAGACTCCTAGGAAATCCCGAGATACATCTAATAAAGGTATATGACACCCCTAAAATAATTACCTTCTTAAAGGATGCTGTACCTAAGTTCTCCAACAAGGGAACCAACTCTATAATTGACCACTTAGATTCCTTTGAAAATGCTTTATCTATAATGAATGTTACAAGTGAGCAGTCAAAAATTACATTTCTGCCCTGGGTATTTGAAGGTAAATATCACAAATTCTTTGCTTCACTAAAGGATATGAATTTCATTCCTGGAATGAGACAAAACGGCAGTGCAGAAAAGAATTCGGCAATATCGCACTAAAACTGCAGCAAAAATAGCTGTATACGGTTTAAAATGTAGTGCAAACCAAAGCCCTATAGAATTCCTTTCTGTACTGAAAAATGCGTACAGTATGGCTTAAGATTATCCCCTATTTGAATGCCCAGAATTTGTGAATTTATTTTTCGAAGCATTACCAGCGCACATCAAAGTTAATCTAGCTAGAGATTTTGATGAGCACTGCTCATTAGACTGGCTGATCAAAAAGAGTACAAAGATATACTCTATTCAGCAGTCCGGTGAACAGGGGGTTAAAAGGGAATCAAGGGGGCGTGTCCTAGCTGCAGCCATGAGAAGTCGCAATTTTGAGGAGCTCTTCTTATAATTCTATAATTTGTTGATAATCTCCTCTCTAACCAGCTACTTTTACTCTTAAATTGAGAAACTGACAGAGGAACGGCTAAGGACCTCTTCGGTACTAACTGCTACCCTGCTCATTTCGATAAAATACAAAATAGAAAAGCAACTTGAGCCTTCACGGATCGACAGCTGCGGCCTCACATCTTCTTTACATCTATCATCCCCCCCCGGTATGTTACCAGCCGGGTAAAACTAACTCACGCTAGTGAAACTTTATTTATCTCCTACTACCTGGAACCTTGTACTCTGCCATGGAGGGGGATTTGCACCTGCAGCTCCAGTTCATGTTTGAAGCTCTGACACGACGGATGCATCGCCATTTTGACGACCTGCACCATACACTGCGAACAGCCAGTGGCAAGGAGACGCATGAACCCTCTGGATCGTTAGAGGGGATAGGCATTGCTACTCAGCAGCGGAACCCTAAACCTAGTAAGCAGTGCCTCCTTCTAGAGCTCACATCCGATCCTGAGCCTAATATTGAATCGGAGGAGCCTGTAACCCCACAGCTCGCCCTTTCCTCACGAGAACCCATAGCACCTCAAGATAGAACCAGGGCTCACCCTACTACTCCAGTCACCAGTGATCCTCTCTGTAAAGCCATAGTGGAGATACCAGAGAACACCCGACCTGCAAACAGCATCACGATCTCCTATAATACCGGAGCCACCTCATTCACACACACCTATCAGACAGAAGTGGCCATAGTACCTACCTCGGCCGTTTCCTGGGAGGGTGCGGCCGACCCCCGGGATGCACCGAGGCCTCAGAGAAGAAGCCGGAACAGTGGAGTACTAACTGGAGAGCTGATAAAGTGAGAGCACTGAGGATTCTGCACTTTAACAACGTGGCTGTCTTTTTCACTGGTATATGGCTTGACACGGATCAGTCACCCAGAAGAGGTATGGGCTAAGTGGACCTTTATGTTTTAAGCTGCAGTCCATTTTTTCTAATTTAGCTTTTTCTCTTTTATAGTTGTTTGTGTTTTTGAGCCCTTTCTTTGTGTTTTTGAGCCCTTTCTGCTGATATAGGTCCCTATGTGAGTCCCGTTTATTATTGAGCCTATTGAGTTTAGTTCATCAACCATGTGGACGCTCTCTACTTTATGGCTGCATCACTCTCCACACAGCTGCAGCTTTGATCCTCCTAGGACACCAATAAAAGGACTAATCCAATTACTTCACTTCTAAGCCCATTTTAGGGGGACAGCTCCCTTACTCTGGATGTGCATACTTTATTGACGTTTTCTTTTAGCATATTGTATAGTTGGGGACATGGGCTGTTACACAATAAGATAAGTGATGTCATATTATTTTTGAAGAGTGAACTATGGGCTATAAGGCTAGTGGAATCATATTGGATATCATAACTATATCAGTACGATCTCACCATTGTATACTATATCCACATTCAAACCTGCGTTACACGCGAACCCTAGTTAGCTTAATTCCACTTGTGTATACATTTTAAGCTAACATGCCTACCTAACATACCTAAGTTTTCCCTATCCTCTCCTGTAACTACTTATGGCCGACATCCTATGTCCTCCCGCCCACCCCCTCATAACTACATGTTCATTCAGTAATTCGCCCATACTTCTTTCCCCCAGGATCAGATTTGATACCCTCTCCATGGCACAGTATATTCACTAGCCCAATTAGAAATCATGTCACAGTATATGCCCCTTCTTTCCCTTATACGAGTGGCTTTGGCCCACTGATTATCTTTCCCTTTGCCCCCTACAAAAGAAAAAAAAGAGGTCCCTTTTAAAACATGAGGTTAGCCATTGATTGTTTTAACCTGTTATTTCAATACAGATATGTCCGCTTGTGTGATGACTATTGTTACTGTCTTTGTAAAATATTATGTTGGGAGATCTTTAAAGGGCCACTGTAAGTAAATATTTTCTATGCCTGTTACTAACTAACTACCCCAAATACGCTTTTTATCAATAGCATTTCATTAACATATCTCTACCGTATATCAGAAATCTTGTCTGCAAATTTAATTGTTTTCCAAACCCACTCCGTGGGTATCCTTTGCTCTGTACCAATCCGTTTACAATACCTAGGTTTCAAAATGGCGCTTTAAACACAAAGTTATTGGTTTAAGTATTTTGAACATGCAGTGCTGAAAATAGTGGGCAGGATAACGTGACATCATCGGCAAATAAAAGATATAACTTTTAGAACGTTATGAAACTTCGTTTTGGAGAAAATATAGGTCAGTAGGTTTTAATTAATGTTTATTAACTTTAATATGTTAGTTCTTTAGCTTAAAAATTATAACAGAAAGTAATCCTTTAATATGAACTTTTAATCACTATGTTGCCCAACCTCATTGTGAACATATTCAAGTTGGACTCAAATGACAGACTCTGTGGATATTACTGGCTATATGTTCTCAACTATCTATGTTCATGATAAAACTATAACCTTGTTGTAATATATTACTTCTGAAACCTCAATAAAAATATAATTAAAAAAAAAAAAAAAAAGGGAATCAAAACCCAGTCCCAAAATTGTGGCAGAAACTAGGATGTCACCTAGCCCCCTCAATTTGGAGTCTAAAAAGAAAACCTATGCGGAGGTGGCCTGAGAAAACAGGCCATCCCCACAAAGTTTTAACTCTGCCCCTCCCCCAACACAGGCTGAGGCGCAGAGAGATTATACCCAAAATGGGGGGCATACCCAGGTAAATAATTATTCCCAAAGAAGTGAACGCCCACAAAATAATTGGTATCCCCGCAAAGGTAGATACAATAAGTGGCGAAAATACTCTCAGGGTAACCAGGCACCCCAAGTAAATAGTGCTCCCCAAAATACTAACGCTGAACAAGTTGAACCCCAAAGACAACCACGTCAAAATAGGAGAAATAGCTATGATTCTGAGGGATCCCAAGGATCTAGGAATCAATACCCTGGGACATGAAAAAATCGGTCCATGGTAATGATAGTTTGTCCATTCAAGTGGGCCAACTCAGTACACAGTTAGTCAGTAATGTATACTGTTTACTAATATGAGTCAAGCTTTTACGGCTCAGCAACCTAACAATACTTTTTTAGGGGTACAGCCAGTGGCCAGCAGTGGGCCACAGGCACAGTCATAAATACTGCAGTATCACCTGAAAGAGAGGGGAGAGATATACCAAATGAAATTATAAATGTCAATAATGGTACTAATCATGTTCTCTCCCAACAGACCGGAAACGGACGATTTAGCTGTGATGACAAGCAACCTCAGCTGGGAAAATTTAACAAATCTCTTCCTTTGCAGTATTCTCTTAACCTTATTTCCACAGATGCAGTACACAAGAACCCAGTCGACCCTATTATAGAGGGGACCGGTAAGAATGAAGTTTCTTTTGCGTCAGGTAACACAGCGGATTCAGGTAACACGTGGCGAAGCCCAAAATTGTGTAACCATGCCAATTTTACATGTGAAATGGTAGAAACGGCAGGGAGATATTATGTATTAGCTGAGCTGCAGGATTCAGTCTCCAACCCTATCATGGAATTAATTGATACTGGGTCTCAGGCAACTATTTTATCCCACAGGTACTACACACAGCTAAATGAGCTAACACCTCACAAACCTAAAATAAAAGAATTTGATGGTTCTCTAATAGGTGTTGGGGGTGACTCTCTAAAAGTCTATGGTACGGCATGGTTAAAATTTAAACTGGGGAACAGGGTCATAAGACACCCTGTCATTATAGTGGATCTGCCAACTGATTGTTTAATTATTGGTAGCGATCTCCTGAAGCGATTAAGCACCATAATTGATTGCATAAATAATGTAATTTGATCAAAAGTTAAAAGGCCTATTAATTATGAGAAATCCGGTATATCTCGCACCCGACATAACTGTCACATGGTGCAGCCCTGAAATCAACAGCAATTGCCATATGCTGTAAATATGCAGGGGTCTAACGATGTTATAATTC